>NC_064305.1:55404044-55712918 GCF_023373825.1 Bactrocera dorsalis
GTGTGTGTTGTTACCGACCGTTGGCCGCCGGCGCAAATGCTCCAAATTGGCTTGTAATGCCTTTTTTAGTTTTGTTGTTGCAATTTTTGATTTCAAGTTGTAGTTGTATAAATTGGGCACATACATATCTACATACATACATACATGTGTGCAAATATAAATGCCGTCATATTTATACATGCATATGCGCATTTAATAGATATGTTTGTATTTGAAATATATCAATACGCTCGCCACACACACACTCACATATGTGCAACATGCAACACACCCAATGCGCTGCTTTGTTGCCGCCAACGTTTCCCGTTATTATTTCAGCTAGCATTCTCTGCCATTGTTGAGGCAATGCCTGCCAAGCACTACACACGTACACTGGTCTTGTTGTTGTTGTTGTTGTTGTTGTTGTAAATGTATTAAGCTTTATTTATATGCTCGTGTGTTCCTGTCGCTTTTGTTGTAGTTGATTAAAACATTATTTGCCACAATGTGACAACTGAAATGTGTACATATATACATACATATATATGTATATACATATGCAAATTCACTTTTACGCACATAGACAAAAGCACTTACAATAACAAAAATCTTCATAACGATAAATAATAGCAATGCTGCAACAATAACCGCCATATTGGTTTCCGCAACAGCTGCAACTCTTCCTATGCACTTAATTGTCAAACAGCGGTGACAGTCAGCTGCATGTACATGCATGTGTGTATGTGGTGGGGTGGCAGGCGGTAGCAACAGTAGCGTTTAGTGTATAATATTTAAGTTCCGCCGTTGGCGTATTTTAGCAATTACATACGCCTTACTGTATGCTATAATAAAATGAGCACTTTTCCAGTGGCATAATTACCCAACACATCAACGTCAACACGGGCGCGCACTAATACATGCACAGGCACAGACTGGTTGCTTCTTCAGCTGGCTGTTGCATTGAATGAATGCGCCAACAATCTTTCTAAATTCTTATCTATTTCATTTCTATTTCGTTCTTCGGATTAATAAATTAAGGGGTTTGGACTAAGGTTCTCAAGAAATCGCAACTTTTTCCGATTTTATTCATTATAAACACAAAGATGCAGCGTTATTTGAAAGCCATGCTCTTTCAATTTTGTTAAGATAACTCCCACACTGGCTGATATATGCGGTATAAAGTCACCCGGAAGTTCGAAATTCTTTATATTGGGTATATGGGGCCTAAGAGAAGTAATGACCTGATTCAACCCATTATTGACATACAGGCATACTATTATCAGGAAGCTTCTCTCTATGATTTGCAATAATATATCTCACTTACTGTTCGATATTTAAGTTAAAAAGTTAGCGAAAGGCAGTCGGGTATCCATATTCGACTTATGGGCACTTGAATAGATATGTTCCGATTTTGACAATTTTTAGGTTTCGGATTACAATCCTCATATGCACTCTTTGTTTAAATTTTTAGCCGAATATATTCATTGGTGCCTGATGTACTGAAAAGTGAAAGAATGAAATGGAATTTAAAATTGTGTTGTATGGGAAGTAGGCGTGGTTGTAGACCGATTTCACTCATTTTCACAATGGGGGCTTAAAGATAATGTTATGTCCCGAATTTTGATTTCAGTTAAATATGAGCGGTTTGCGCCCATCGTATAATTTTGACCACGTCCCCTTGTATCTTGTATCATCCTGGAAAAAAGTTTAATGTGTCTGGATCATTTAGTTATTGATTTATAGAAGCTTTTAATAAAATTAACGCTAAGAGATATTTACACTTATAATAAAGTTCGCAAAGTCTCCTATTTTACTCAATGAAAAGCTCGTTTCCATTTGGAATAAATAGATACAGTCTTCCAGTGAAAGTGAATGGGAGTGTAACACGGCTACGCCATATTCTTATCTGGAAATGAACTCATTGCTTTAATACATGATCAAGTTAGGAATTATACAGCAATCTCTGGTCATCTGTATAAATTTCCGTATAATTTATGAAAGTATAGTGAGGAAAAAAGAGTGTGATTCCAACAGGATCGAAAGGCTTCCTAACAGTGCTGGAAAAAAGTTTTAAAGTTGATGAGATCGTCACATGATCCTTAAAAAACGGTCAACTGGAAAATTATACTAGAAAATCTTATAAAAGGCGTTTTATTGAAACATAACATTTCTTTTGGACATTTGTCTCTCTTTTGACATTTTATATACGAGTATAGCTAACCCTATAGGGAACCCAGATAAATTTTAGTTGGGGCTTGTCTTTTATTGAGCTTAGTGCTCTCTTGCAGTTGTGAACTATACTGGAATTTGTCATGGGTGAAGACAGTGCCAGGAAGGCCGCCTGGCTATCCGTAAATATAGCTGCTTTATGTATATTCCCGTGGTTTCCTAATAGAACTTCGCAGGCTTTTTCTATGCTTAGTAAAGGGTGATTTTTTAAGAGCTTGATAACTATTTTTAAAAAAAAAAAAAACGCATAAAATTTGCAAAATCTCATCGGTTCTTTATTTGAAACGTTAGATTGGTTCATGACATTTACTTTTTGAAGATAATTTCATTTAAATGTTGACCGCGGCTGCGTCTTAGGTGGTCCATTCGGAAAGTCCAATTTTGGGCAACTTTTTCGAGCATTTTCGGCCGGAATAGCCCGAATTTCTTCGGAAATGTTGTCTTCCAAAGCTGGAATAGTTGCTGGCTTATTTCTGTAGACTTTAGACTTGACGTAGCCCCACAAAAAATAGTCTAAAGGCGTTAAATCGCATGATCTTGGTGGCCAACTTACGGGTCCATTTCTTGAGATGAATTGTTGTCCGAAGTTTTCCCTCAAAATGGCCATAGAATCGCGAGCTGTGTGGCATGTAGCGCCATCTTGTTGAAACCACATGTCAACCAAGTTCAGTTCTTCCATTTTTGGCAACAAAAAGTTTGTTAGCATCGAACGATAGCGATCGCCATTCACCGTAACGTTGCGTCCAACAGCATCTTTGAAAAAATACGGTCCAATGATTCCACCAGCGTACAAACCACACCAAACAGTGCATTTTTCGGGATGCATGGGCAGTTCTTGAACGGCTTCTGGTTGCTCTTCACCCCAAATGCGGCAATTTTGCTTATTTACGTAGCCATTCAACCAGAAATGAGCCTCATCGCTGAACAAAACACGCGCGCGAAACACATTTCGAACCGAACACTGATTTTGGTAATAAAATTCAATGATTTGCAAGCGTTGCTCGTTAGTAAGTCTATTCATGATGAAATGTCAAAGCATACTGAGCATCTTTCTCTTTGACACCATGTCTGAAATCCCACGTGATCTGTCAAATACTAATGCATGAAAATCCTAACCTCAAAAAAAATCACCCGTTATATAGAGCACCAAAACTACTGTAGACTAGTATTACGATTCGCTACCTCAAACTAGTTTTGTAACACATGGTTTCTGCTATAAGTTGACAAGTTATAAACAAAATAAAATTCCGCACGTTGTTTTCCTTTTCATGACAACTTATGAAATTTAAGTTCCCTTGGATTTATAAAAATCGGAATATGTGGACCGCATGTGTTAAGTGTTAAAAAGCTGCTTATGATCCATAGTTTCGTCCAAAAAACTGAAACGCCATAACATGTTGCAAAATTAAGGGGCCACACCCCACACCTAAAGGCATAAAAACGATTTCACTTATCGATTTATGCTGGGAGTTACATCTTATCAAACATGTTTCGAATATATAAAATATTTATATTGACATTGTAAGACAAATTGGCGCCTACTCTGTCCTTATTCAGAGCCACCTTTTTCAATAGGACCTCGACAGGTGACGATTAAATTTTCGACCAAAACATTAGCATTCAATTGCTTATATCAAAAACGGTTGGAGTCAAGTTTCAAGCGGATATTTGCGATAGTCTTTGAGTAGTATCGATTATTAACTAGTATTAGTACTTATTGCTAATCAACGTGACGAAGAAGGATCACATGTGTTAGCGACGACATTCCTAGTAAATTGCCGTCGTTCAAGACGCTAAGTGGCACAGCAGTTTGCTAATCTTGTTTTCATTTTAATTACTTACAGATATGCAGCTAAAAGGCTGAACAACTACAACGATTTGGATACATTGATACAAGACCAACAACTTCCCATACATCAATCAATAAAAAGTCTAACAACAGCACTCCACCAGCTATTAGCGCAGCGGCAACAACACGAGCAAAAACAGAAAAACGCTTGTACATAAGTGCAGATAATAGCGGAGCCAACACACACACAGTGGCACACATTCGAAGCCGGAAATAGATAAGTCAACCAGAAAAACGTGAACGAACGAGGCGCCGCAGAGCGCAGCGGTGTGCCACCAAGGGGGCGAAGAACTAGCGACCAAAAAGAGAAAAAGTCGCCGCCACAAACCAAAACATTCGCAATCGAACAACAACACTGCGCACCGCAACCGCTGTAAACAACTGAAGGAAACATTTGAAAAGCGCGCCACAGCGACAACAATAACAACAATACGGCGAGAAGAAAGCCAACAAAGCAAGCGGAGGATTCTGCGCCACATCAAGGTCGTCTAGGAATAAGGTGGGTACATTTGTGTGTGCGCCTAAGCGAGAGCGCTAGACACTGAGAGAGTGCGAGCGGAAAGGAAATAACTGCAAACAGTTGCGACAACAACAGCAATAACAATAAACAGAACAGCAACAGCAACAGCAAAGCATAAACAAGTTTTACGCCAGTTGGCCAGTGTAAGGGAGGGCGCAGCAAGTGGCAAGTCGAAGAGCGCGTGTGCAGCAAACGAACAAGTTGTCGCAGACAAGTTCGCCAACGACTGTTGCAACGAACATCGCAGCGGCGCTATCAAACCAGCTGCAGCGGCACAGCAAGTACAACGGCCCACGACGAAAGCCAAGTTGGCGCTCCAAGTAGTAAACGGTTGTGCAGAGCATTTGAACCACCACCACCAACACGCGCAGCAGCAACAACAGCGACGGCAATAGCGCCGACAATCAACAGTCAGCCCATATCAGCAAGCAGCGTGGTCTCGGCGGCCAGTCGCGTGCACTTGTGACTTCAGTTCGAAGCGGACATTCGGCGCGAATGCAAGTCAGGTAAAATTCAGTGCTCAGCGATAAAGTGTGAAAGTAAACACAAGTTGTTGACAAAGTCATAAATCGAGTTATCAACAAACAATCTATTGCCACAAAGTCGAAGCCAGTGATTCTAAACTACTTAGGCGGGTTCTGGAGTAAAATATTTTGCTTGGTGAAAATATAATAAGTGAAACTGTGAACTTTTGTGAAATTTTGAATTTTAAAAAGTTGCTGTTGAATACGTGAAAGTGCATTTCCTCAATCTGAAGAATATTTTGTGAGTAATATTATGAAAAAGAAAAAACTTTAACTTCGGTTTCACCGAAGCTTTAAACACTTCGCAAATGCAAGATATTAATTACAAGCACTCGATTGCAATCGTTCAGTTTGTACGGCAAGTACATGCTATATTGAATCGATCAGAACAATTTCTTTTGATACTCCATTATTGCCATAGATAATAACCCATTCCTAAATTCGTGAAAATATCTCATGAAATGAAAAAATTTTCCATGCAAGCGCTTGAATCCAATCATTCAGTTTGTAAGGCATCTACATATATACTATAGTGGTCCGAACGTGCGCGAAATTTTCCATTGATATCTCAAAAACTGAATGACTAGTTCGCGTATATTTAGGCAGACGGACATAGCTAAATCGACTCAGCTCGTCACGCTGATCGTTTCATTACATATTTTATAGAATCTCTGACGTTCCCTTTTGGGCGTTTAAAACATCGTAGCAAATCAATATCATCACATATCTTGTGACCCTGTATACACTGTTTCTGTGAGGTTCAAAACTGTGAGTCCAACATTTCAAAGTGCTTATATAATGTACATCGTTACGATCGATTAACGATTAATACTTAAATTCTCTCACATGCTAAATATCCGCAACTTCAGAGACATATAAATAATGACCAAGGGTTGATAAATGTATTTTGAAGGTGGGCGCTACACAAAGCCATATCTCGACATCCAAATTAAATTTGCGAAAATAACTCATAAAGTAGGCATACAAATATTTGAATACACTTATATAAATACCATGTCATATATATTGATATTCTTGCAAATTTTGCTTTAGCGCCTCAACTAACAGTTGTTTGTTGCCACTTCAAAATAATTGAATTTATTTACATACATACTTACGTGAAGCTGGTCAGAATGGCGAGACTATATCGCGCTTTCGGCTTGTTTGGTCATTTTGGGGGAACCGGAAGTAAGTGCAAAGGTATCAAAACTGGTAAAAAGGCAGATAACTCTTTATCATAAGTTCAACTAATATCTGGTTCCGTCCGTTTTTCTTTAAAATTTCAAGCTTTGGAACTTACTTTCACATTCATACATAGTTTAGCATGTAACATTTCTAAGATAAGTTTCAACATGGGCTAAAATAGGCCACAGAGCAAGCTTATGGGTCATAACATAACAAGAAGTTTTTTAATTATCACTATAGAAAACTAAGCAATTAATAAATATAACGCTCCAAAATTAGTGACGAGTTATTCTACTGACGTATGGGAGTGCTCTAAAAATAACTATTCTAAGTTGGTTTCTATACTCCCATTACCCTCAAATTTAGGAATATATTCAGATAAGAAATAAAAGAAATCAATCCATAAAATTCTTTACTCAACTGCAATCCATTCCATCTAAACAATCTACATAACCAAGCGAAATTGGCCTCATCATCACATATTTTCATATTATATATCTCCTTACCTTCGAATTACTTTATAATATGTTTTAGAACAGAATACTTTCAAAAATAGAAGAAATCAGTCTGTAAAAACCTTGGAATCCCTTGTAGCGTATATGCACGTTCGTCTGTCTGGTCGGCATGAATATGGATACTTTTTATAATAAGTGTATATTCTTCTCTTTGTAAAAAACAAATTGATTTCACAATTAATACTAGCTTCCAAAAAATAATCTTTTTCAAACAGCTTTTGTACAGATTGCACTATACTCAGCTTTTCTTGGTGTAACTACATAATTTGTGAGATTATTTTAGCTTTTATTCGACCATCCCAACCCACAAAGATATTAGTTCCTCATAATTTCTTCATCTTATTATTTTTATCTATTAAGATTATCTAGTACTTTTGCTATATGATATCACTCTGTAGAGTGTATGTGGCGTCTAATAGACAGTCTGAAAAGTTGATATCGTTAAAGAAAGGCAGAACACACAAAATTAGAATACTATTTATTTTCCATTCGATACATTACGGGGAAATAATATAAGACTACTACTGCTCACAAAAGCTTTTAATGGACGATTTCATTAAATTCTTTTAGATAATAAAAGTCACTAAATTTGCATTTTCGTTTAGTCTGATTTTATTGATCATTTAGCCCATTAAAAAAGTATCCCTTATTCTGTCGCTATAAGTGTTGTAAAATAATAATCCAATTTTTGGATCACAACATATGTTTTGATGGGGACTTTTTCTGGAATGCCAATGCTAATCTTAATCCAAAGGACTGCTCAAAGGCTGAGTAAAGCATTTATTTATACCCAGAACAGGGCATATGAAGTTTGCCATGAAGTTTGTAACACCCAAGAAGAAACGTAAAATGACATCGGCGTGTCCGTCTGTACATACAAAGAGAACTATTGAAATCCTGTCTTTGTATGGAAACTGCTTTATTTGAGAAGATACCTTCTAGAAATTTATCGTAGATTAAAATCGCTATGATATATGATGAAATTTTTCAGATCGGAACTAGAGCATATATCAGCCATACAAACTGATCGATCAAACTCAAGCCTATTTATGGAAAACTTGTCTATTTGACAATATAACTTTAGAGTAGATTACTATCTCGCGATACCTCCAAAAATATTGTTCAGATTGGACGACTATAACAGCAAAGCCTATAACTAACCATTCAAAATCATGATAAATATACTTTTATACCATTTTACACTATTGAAAATGCGCATATGAAGGGTATTATAGCTTCGGTGCCACCAAAGTAACGTTGTTTTCTTGTTTTACGCAAAATCGTGGAGCCCTTCCGCATTGATATGACAAATTACGCGATGATCTTTGTTCCGCATTGCTTAGCATTGAAGAAATGACCAAGTGAGCATAAAATGTGACAAGATCTCTGCTAGACTTCATAAATCTAATAGCGACGGAGTAGGGGGTTCTATGCTAATAAGCTACACGAGCAGACAAGCCAGACTAAGCGAAAATGCAATTTTATTCAAATTTAGAACTTTAATGTTCTCTCATGTCATTAAACCGGAGATACTTGCAATTCAATAAATATCAAATTTCCATTTCAATTATATTCAATAACAAAATGAGAAAACAAAAATAAAAATTTAACGGTACGAACATTTCAGACTATCTATTAGGCGCCACACACTGATCGCTTACTTTACTTAATAGTTAGTCTCTTCCTACCGTTGATAAATACTCCCATATGTACAGATCTATCGCAGCACATCCTGCGGTAATGTCATGGATTATTGAAAGTACAAAGCCACTTTACACCTTCATAGTGTCTAAAATTGAATTCAGATATCCATAAAATATGTTATGCTATAACATTAAGAATAATTGAAAAATAGTTTATCTGTTATAAAACCTATGAAATTACCAATTCTTCAACAGTTTAGAATTTGATTTAGAAACTTTACATAAGTATTTGTTGAAAACTACTGCTTAAAGATTTTCATATTGATTACACTGGTAAACAAAGGTCCAATTGTTTCTTGTGACATGAACTGAACAAAGTGTTTATTATGTAAAAAATTGCCATAAATGCAGAAAATAGCTACAGATTTCTTCAGTCACCTTTAGTTTTTTTGCTATGAGGATTTTTTGTTTCATACAGCGATAGATATTATTGCTATATTATTTTATTAACCAAATAGTACCTTAAAATGTTACTGTCGATGTTTTCCGGCGATATTTTGCTTTTGTAGTATTCCTTAACAATACTCCACTTACCTTTGTACTTACAGCGTCTAAATTTTCGGGAAAAAAATCCAGTTGGTAGTCCAGAAAGTAAATTTTAAGGGACATGTTGCAATCAATTTTTTTTATAGGTAATAAGTAGTTCAGTCACAACATCTTTATAATTATCAGCTTTCACATTTCCAAGAAAATTTTTAACAACACTTTTAAAGGCACTCCAGGCTCATATTTCAGTTTCATTGAACATTTCTTCAATTGTTTTATCTTTCATTACTTCTTTTATTTGCGGACCCACAAATATGCCCTTCTTAATTTTTGCTTCACTGACTCTTGGAAATTTTTGTTTCAGATTCAAGAACCCTCTTCCATTTCTGTCCACTGCCTAAACAAAAATTCTTCATTCATATGAAACGCATGAGCTAAGGGCACAGATGAATATTTGTTACCGTTATGAACCAATACCCTCTTTAAACTAAGTTTAGAGGAATGAATGAATAGACGCCAACCACGAGGATCATGTTTCTATCCTAGTGCGTTAAACAAAAGGTTAACTTCTGAACAGTATACTAGATGCCCTTCTTGAAGAAAGCAATTTGTGAGGTCTTTCTGCCATTTTCTGTAAAAAGTAATATTACTTTGGAAAAAGTTCCAATCCTTTAGTCTGGATGCTAAAAGTTCGGACTGCGATTTTGAAAGGCTTAGATCTCGAACTAAGTCATTAAGTTCACCTGGTGAAATTAGATGCGGCACTGCTGAACATTCTGGTAAATCAAATAAAGGATCGGTTGTCATTCCCTTTGCGTTTTCTGTAACATCACTTGAAGAGCTAGTCGATATTAGTTCTTCATCGAGGCTCCAAGATTCTGGTGCTTTTGGAGTAGAAAGTTGTTCACTGTGATGGTAAATTACACTACTTAACCGTATGTTTGCACTTCGGTCCAATACTTTTAATATTCGTGAGGCAAAAATAGCAGTCTGTAACTCCAAACCATTAGCACTGCCTGGGTGGGCATTGTACCTAAAAATCTTAAAGACAGTAATTTCTAAAACGTAAAAAAACGTTTTGCTATCCAAACATTTAACTCGTAACCGATTTGTACACCGTTAGTCTACTGATAAATTTTGTAAAATAAAATGATCGCAAATATGCTGATTTGACTTCAAACAAGCAGATAGAACTGGTCTAAACCGGATAAATCCCCGATCGTAATAAAGATATTTTATGTATTGTAAAATCTAAAGCGGTAGGTTACAGAATATATGTGGGTGATGGAAATACTATTTTCAGATTTGACTTCACGGTATCAAACTGCATTAGAAACCCCTAAGAATTTTTATGTCACAAATTTTGTTTCTACCAGTGTTATTGGGAATTTATTATAAGCTTTCTCGTTTTAAGTATTTAATTTTCATACAATGGGTAAAAGATATATTTATTTATTCAGCTCTATAGAAAAATTTCTACAACAACATTTATTTAAATTTCTCTTCCAGAACTTCTTTCGTGGCTTTGGAGCAAAGGGCAGCTTTGACAGTGGATTCCTCTTGCCCCAAAAGGTAAGTGCTACCTTTTTTGTATTACATTATAAATTACGTAATTATTTGCAAAAGAATTTTAGATAAAGTTTAAAATTTTGAATCAATTACTATACAGTTGTAGATTAGGTTAACATAAAAAGTAGAATTACTCATACGACGTGTATTTCTCTTTGATTGGTTTTGTAGAAAAGTATCCCTTTTTTCACAGACTTCTATTTATTCGCCACAGCAATGAACAAAAAATAGGTTCTATAATATACGTTTTGTTTCCAAGTCAGCATAATCAACATCAGTAATATATAAAGCGAAGAAGAAAATCTGCTATTCAGTTACCAAAATTTGTTATTACATTATATATAGAATAAAGCTTTTTCGAAACAATATATAGTCTAGAACTTTTGGAAATATGTTGTAATTTTGCCTTTTTTGTAAATGACATTTTAGCAAATTAGCATAAAACATTTTCTTCTTCCACAACAACGTCCTCGCTCGTGTGTACTTATGGTGTAACCCTCTTTTTAGCCAATTTTATTCTGTTCAAGCGAAATTTTATTTTCTACTAATTTTTAATTGAATTATTTTCCCTTTTTCTTACTTCATTTTACTTTTCTCAAAGATTTTTTAACTTTTCATATGATTTATTCTAGTATCGAAAATTACTGGTATGAGCTCTACTGGTTATAATTAATCGAGCCTCTACCATGCCCCCTGCCTATAATGCTCTTAGAATTCCATGATCATATTTCATCTCATCATAGGTAATTCAATTATACCGAATAGCGATATACTAGCAAATTTCATCCAAAAATATTTGAAATGGAACTATGGTATGTCTTTCCTGCTCTGCTTATTCCGAATATTCTACCTATTGTAAACATATCCGTTCGTCAGACTGATTTTACGTCATTCATATTAGTTAAATTGGGAGATATGTCTACAAAATGTCTATAAATATATGGCACAATGTATAATGGTCAGAGCTCTTTAGTAAAATTGTATGATAATATTTCAATGTTAGATATAAAAATAAAATTAGTACACACTTTCTTGAGCTTGTAGTTCAGTCATAATTTTAGTCCTTCTGTTTTACTATATATCAAATACTTTTACCTGACATAGATTATAGTTTAGCGATCAAAGTGTTTTGAAAAGTCTCTCATTTCTCATATAAATCAGTTATGCTTCAATGTCATCGGTTAGCAAGTTTTGTAATAAAAATTAGAAATCAATGAGCACTTCAACTCAGTCGAAGAAGTGGAGAACTGAATTTCTCTATCCTACATTATTAACAATTCTTCAGAATCAAGCAAATTACATATATTTGAATACAAGGCACCATTACAGCTAAAAGGTTATACCAGACTTTTTGGGTTAGCTTAAGGTCTAGCAGTTTATCCTTCAAAATCAGTTAGTGAAATGTATGAGAAGGGTATAAGTTAATGAGATGTTAAATGAAGGATTTAGGTAAATACAATACACAAGATTCTACTAAATTCAGTGAAACACTAAGGTGAAGTTTCATATAAGAGTGAGGCAGTTGGAGACTTCTTTCACCGACAATTTGGTTCCATCCAAACGCAATACGTGTCACACACAACTACGTTAGTATTGTATGTGCCAATACATGTATGTGTGTTTATATACGAACTCACTACCACTTTGTGTGAGTGGTAAATTGAAAACACCACAAAATGCGAACGTGTAACCGTTGCGGTGAAGTGATTCTCAGACAATTTCCATCGGCGGAAATTGTCTCCATTGCGACGGCGTTGATACATTGACAGGCAAATATCAACAGCATTGCAACAATTACAGCAACAGCGGTGAATGAATGCATGCAGTCGGATGTGTGTGTGCGTGTGTATAGGTGCATGTATGTATTTCGTGTTTGTGTGATTACATGAATGAATGATTGCAGCAACAACATAGAGAAGACGGAGTGACGCTAAGTTTGCTGCTGTGGCGACGGTGTCGTCGGCTGCGGACGGCTGTGTGTCTAACAAAGTGGACTTATTGTTGTTGTTTACAAGCTGTTTGCCATCATCCGCTTGGTTGTGAAAACCGCGAAATTCTCACTCAGCAACGAATGCGCGCATAGCTTTTGCCTGACAGCAAAATGGTCGCTGATTTTGACCCAGGCGGCAGCGTTGTGGGCACAGGCGACGGTTGTTTGTGCCCTCGCCTGTAGATATGACTTTCGTATGGCAGAATATTGTATTTGGCGTCGCTTTCTACACTTCCTCTCCCTTTCACGCTGCCGCGTTGTGGCCCGTCGCTAGTCAATAAGTTGCAGTCACTGCACATACGAGTGTAGTCAGTACCTATTGTCAGTGATGCAGTTGTATCATATTACCCAAGATTGCGGCAAATAAATGCCAGCACATCGCCTGGGGCTCTGTGAAGCACTCTTCAGTGCCTATGCTTATCGTGACACACGTTCACTGGGAAATGCATATTTCTACTCAACATTCATCACACAATTCAACTAACAATAGAAATCGTTGTGCCCGTTTCCGAGGCTCACAGCCGACGACATATGAACGGTTAAATTGATATTCGTTATGTTGTTGCTGTTGCTATTATTATAATTGCTGTTAATAAAGTCATCATTATACACCAATTGTAATTACAGCCATTCATCCATCAGCGACTGCAAACTGCAAACTAAGATTGATTTATGTTTGTTATTGTTGGGAAAAGCCAGAAAGGCAGAGTTCAGAATGTAGAGCGTTGATCGTACTTCGAAAGTTGCAGATTTAGATATGTGATGTCGGTGATGAGAACCAGAACTGGTTAATGCTTAGTTTACCACTGACATCAATACCAAAAGTTTCTGGGAAGTTTTCTTAAATTAAGCCTTTACTGCTGACACAATTTTTCAAGCTAATTGTTTGAGACATTTTGCTGACTGTATCATTGTATGTCATCTGAGCCTGCAAAATTATTATCATTTATCCTTTCATTCACTTCACTTAAAAATTTACATACATTCTTCTTCTTCTCCTTTATTCACATAGGTCATACCCTAAGGCGAAAATTGAAAATTGTCTTTGAACAGATTTTAAGGGGAAAAGTAGGGAAACCAAAGCGCACATCCATATTCCAGTATAGACTTAATCAAAGTTGTAACAAGAGTTTTAGTAACACACGGATATCAAATATTTTGTCCAGCATTTAAGAAAACCATGCAAACCCCGTGCTTTCAAAACGATGAATCCAAATGAATACTAAAATTAAGCATAGAGCCTATAGTTACTCCCAAATCAACAAAGTTAAAATCTATTCTAGTTTTTTATTACATAGGAAGAGGGGTGCATTGATGTACGGAAAAATCACACAGAAACCTCGATACTTTTTTAATGTCTCAAGAAGACGAACATGTCAATCCTTAGTTTTTTGAGCTTTACCGTTATGTACGGAATTCACACTGTCGCAACCACCATTAAAAACAAAACCCTGAAATGATGATCTTATTTCGTTATAATTCGGCGCTAAACCGAGCATTCACACGATGCAAAAACCAAGTCGACATCACAAACGCCCGAAAACGCACCGAACAAAATGACGAGTGGCCGGCAGGGACTTCGCGGTACTTCGCAATAACGTGCAGCCCTTTGTAGTTATCTCCTGATATGTGCTCTTGTTGTTGCTGGCTCTGTTGCTTTTGTTTTTGCAAATATATGTGTGGGATTTGCGGCTTTCATGGCAACGCTTCGTCGTGCATTGCCGAAATCCACAGTTCAGCGCAACCAACATATTGCCTTTCGGTGCGTCAATTCAGGCGTTGCAGCGCTTACTTACCGCCGGGCAGGTCCACCAATTCGACGGCTGTTTGTAGATTTATCCGTTTGGTTATCTAGCTGCCCACATACACAGGAACCGTCGAGTTGCAACAGCCGACGCGACGCCTGCGGTTTCAGCGCATTCGTGGACATAAGACAATCGGCAACGGCCTCGGTCGCGGTCTCGGCAACGGCCAGCAAGTCAACCAAAGCTTTCCGCAAGCCAATTCGGCAACTCGGCTACCCAGCGATCGCGCCAACAGGCAGCAACCGGCCACATGAATCGCGTTCGGCACATCTTCAGTTGGTTGCGCTACAGTTGAATCGGCTCGACTGTGGCTATTTCGCCTCTTATTGACCGCTGTTGCTGTTGAATATGTTGTATAGCCGGCGGGTAAATCGCGAGATTTTCGCACGAAAATCACGCTGATTTAGTTGTCGTTGTGGTTGTGGCTGCGCCGACGATGTAGCTATCGCCGCTGTTGTTGTTGTTGTGTCGGCTGATTTGTTTTGCCGTCAATAATCTTATGGGTATTATTGTTGTTGTGATTGACACTAAATACACAGCCGTGGCCACAATAACATAGCGACAGGCGACGAGGCAACAAGAGCACGTTATAAAGCGATAGCCAAAATCGTCGTCGCTGTAACGCAACACTGAAGATGAGTCGCCTTTAGCCGGTGAAATATGGGTAATTATTTCAATGTAATCCCATGCACACACAAATACATATGTATGTATATTCTCATGCATGGGAGTAAGTGCAATAAACGCCGGCTTGCGATGCACATACACATCTTTTACATAAATTCTTGTGCGCTTATCACCGTGCAATTGTGAACAACTCTGAGTATTAGTGTGCGTGGTTGTGTGTTGTTTATGCCACGCAGAGCTTTGGGGAATACGCGGTTTGTTGGGAACCAATCACATTTCCTTTCACATACCGATCAACCTCAATTCATGCATTTCTCACAACCGCATTTATACATTCTTCACACATACATATGTATGTATGAATGGGCCTATACTGAGGCACCAGAGATGACAGCACGTTCTCGTGCTTTTTGTTTTACTCTTGAATGCTCCCATTAGTGCAACATTAACGATTTTAGCGCGATAATAATATTTTATATTTATATGAGGATATAACACATATGCATATATTTATATTTCTATACATATGTATATTTGTGGGAGAGCAGTTAATGAGGTGGGAACTAGGTTTTGTAAGAGTGTTAGAGAAGAAGATGTTTGGTTAACTCAGTAGAAGGGCAGATGTGGGAAAAATTAAACATAAGCATTTTTAACAAGTAAGGAGAGGCTAAGTTCACAATGTTCACCGAACATTTTATACTCTTGTGAAAGTATGGGATATGCAATTGAAATTGAGAAAGAACCCTTCCTGGCAATAGTAAATATGTGTATCAGAAATGGCTTGAATCGGGTCAATATTTCCCTGCGCTCCCATATAACGTATATAAAGATTTTCGAACTTGCAGGTGACTTTACTCCATTTTTTTAGTATGTACCATGATAATAGTTAATAAATCGGGTCGATACTACTCTAACTCCCATATGTTACAGTGGCGGATTCAGAGGAGGGAAATGGGGAAATTACCCCAAAAATATAAAGCAATATAAATGTAATCCAGAAATTTGCCATTTTATTTCAGAAACAAAATTAAAGACTTTCTCCATTTTTGAATATAATAAATAATGCTAAGTTACCACTAAAGTTACAAAGTGTAGCAACGTATACAGATTAAATTCGTGATAAATCCTATCAGATCCGTAATTAAAAACGAAGCGGCATGACTGAGAACTTGAAATACTTGAAAATGCAATATTCAGTTCCATCTGTGATATGTTCGATTGATACATTCTCTGCGGTTCGGTTGCACTCGAACTTATCTCTTCCTTACTTGCTTTTCATTGTTTCCAGTAATGTTTACAATTTCATCATGGAAAGATTTACGCAAGAAGAACGTTTACTAATTCTTCGTTTTTATAATCAAAATAATCATTCTCCAATTGCAACTTTTCGTGCGTTTTTGCCAATTTAAGGTCGTAATGACCGTCCACCTGTGCTCGCTATTCGTCGAATTGTTTTAAATTTCGAGCGTACATTTTTTTTTTACATAATGCTCAAGTGTCAATAAGACAAATAACCGCTAGAAGTAATGAAAATGTTGCTTTCGGTCGGTCAAGTCTTGTTTAAGATGGCAATTTGTCGATTCGAAGATGTTCTTAAGAATTGTGACTGTCTCAAACCATAACTGGCGGATTTTGAGGAAAGTTTCGGGCTCGCATCTGGATAAAATTGTTCCCACTCAAAAACTTAAGCCATTGGTAAACGTCGTGAATTTGCTGATTTTGCCTTGTAAGAACGATAACTATTTTTTTTAAGAAAATCGTCTTCTTTGATGAGCACTCAGATGAATGGAGTGGTAAATAAAAAACTGTCGATTATGGTGCGAAAAAAATCTATGAATTATTTATGGGTGGAATCATCGGCCCATACTTCTTTCGAAGTAAAGCTGGTGACACTGTTACTGTCAATGGAGAGCGGTATAAATCGATGATAACCAACCTTTTATGGCTCCTATGCTAAGAATTTGATTTTGATAATATTTGGTTCCAATTGAATTATTAGATACAAAGTTTGGTGATTCGATTATTTCAAGAAAGTCTGACTTTTAATGGCCTCCATGAAGTTGTGGTTTAACACTACTTGCGTTAGGATAATTCTTATGGGATTATGTGAAGTCATTGGGTCTTAGCAATAAACCATCTCCTCAAGACTTAGAAGTCAATATTGAACATACTATTCATGACATACAACTTTATTTAATGGAAAAAATATTCGAAAATTGGGTTCAGTGAATTTGTTCCTACAAAAGAAGTCGTGGAGGCCATTTGAATGAGATTATATTCAGAACTAATTGTATCGATTGTATTTCACATTTAATAAAAACACAAATAGAATTTCATTAACAATTAGCGTTTTTTTTCTTGTGAAAGAAATCATATCACTTGGAAACCCTTTATATAATTCTCGTCTTAATACTGCAGATTTTGTACTACAACTATTTTTTCATGAATCCTTAATTAAAAAACGGAAATTTTTATTTTGGAAATTGGAATAAAACAATGAGGAAATTTTTAATTTGATTAAAAGTAATTAAATGTACTCGTAAATAACACAAGCGGTGTTAATCTACCTTAAAATCGTATTAAAAATAAAATTCTCTTTTCCAAAGATAATCAAAATAGTAGAACAGGGAGAATGGAAGCACCGTATGATAATTTTAAATTCATACACACAATTTTTGTAAATTTTAATTATAAACCTAAAGTAAACATTTTTTTAATTTGTTATTCAGGTATAAAATTTTCATTTTTAGTCCCAAAACTTGAATTAATTACTTATTTCCGTGTCAGAGATAGCTTTACTCAGTGAGAACAATATTGCAATATATTCCTACATACTAAACAGGAGTTTTTAATAAAACTTTTATTCAGCATCCAAAATTGTCTTGTGTAACAAATTAAAAAAAAGGTAATTTGAGAAGAGTATTAGTTAATTTGTTAATAAATGTATATTAGTCACAGATACCTACATGAAAATGGGTTGCCCCACGGAGAAGTGAGAAGATTTAATTTGCCAGGTTTGCGCTTTGCAAAAGCCCTAAATGAACCTATGAATGAGAACTCGTATTTAAATGCACGCCAACACCTGTATGGTAGACTAAGGGCACTTACGCCTGTGCTTGCACTACCCATTCAGCAAAACAGGGATCTCGAGTTAAGCAAGAACTGTAAGCCTAACTTTAGTTTTGCACAATTAATACAATTCCGTAGACAAAAAAACTATGCATTTTAGAGTTTTGTCATAAACACTGAGTAAACATTAGAAATACGAGTATATAAAATATTTAGGAATCAATATAAGAAATAACTAAAGGGAAGAAAAAAGTTCAGCTGCGATACTTTCGGCAAATTTTTCCTGAATACCACGTCAAATATCGTGGGGTTTCCTGCGTTAGATAGCTGAGATATCATTCAATATTTTGAACTTAAGTTATTATTGTCCACTAGGCAAATACTAAGAATAGCTCTTGAAAATGGGTGCAAGTATTCATTAATTAATTTAAAATTTTGCAATTTGTTTACTGGGTTAGGGTACTTGTGTTAAAATTATATAAATAACTAGACAATGCAAATGCAACTGCCTATGATATCAAATCATCATAATATCTAAATTTCATTCTCACATGTTGTAACAATGTCAGCAGAGAACAGAGAGGAGAGAATGGGATGCTTCGGACATTGGTAGTAGAGTAGTAAGTAGGATTGGAGGAATGACTGGATGGATGGACGTATGCAGTTGATGTATAGATGTTCAAGTCTTTGGCTCGTTGATTTCTTGACTGCGAAAATAATTCAACTTAATGTTGCGTTTGATAATCGGAGCACTCTGCTCATTGCGCCAACACCACCTTCTAGTGGCGGGGGCTGGCAACCGGCTCTGCCTACTTGATAGCTCGTAACTTACTTGACATCGGAGCGCTTCAGGCGTTTCTCACAAACAATTGTACATAGCATTTATGCACGAATCTTGTACGAAGTCAACGGACCTAGTACAGTGCAGTATATTTAAGACCGACTGGTTAAGAGTCGTGTAGTAAATCGTTGTAGAATTGTTTAGATATACTGGTGGTGGACTAAGTAGAATTGGTACATACGAGTATATAGCAGCTTGTTGCATTTTCATTGACAAGCAAATAGTTTCAGCTAATCACTTGGCTACCGTTTGTGTTTCTGTGCAGCTGACTTCCGGTATTACGTAACTGACTGAAAGTGTTAAGGTTGAAAGATGTACCGATGTGCGAATACAAAAATAGAAGTTTGTATATTTGGTTGATGTTACTATCCACAAATAGTTCTAATAGATTAAATAACTCTGATGCAAATATTGATAATAAGCATTCACCGATGTAATATCACAGAGCAGGAGTGCAGACGAGTAGAAAATGGTTCGTCTGTCTGTTGTGATTGCAGTTTTTCAACTTCGAACCTTCCTTATATTTGTTGACGTGCGTACCTTCGCTGCTACAAGAGTGGTCCGACTCAATGTTAGGACCTCGGAATCCAGTACTACAGGTAACCGTATTTCTATACTCGGCAAAGTCGATCAACCTTTACTAATTTTGAGATGTTTCATCATTGATTTGAACAGATCCTCGGTTTCTCTTACGGCAAACCACTTACAAACACACAAAAAATCCGCAATTTTCAGTATTGCAATACTTAGTCCTCCGATCAAGTCAAGATTGCCTCGTGGTTCGATTTTGACTAGAAAAAGACATCAGTCGCTACTTTGTAGCGGAAACTATGACAGTTGTAGTGTTAACATCCTTGTTCGGGAAATACAGCACAAATTAATAAGGACCCTTTTGTTAGGCTTAACTTTGTTTGTCCGGTCGGACAGAAACTAGTTGAAAGCTTTAGTAAGCTTTTGGTGGCCTTTCTTGATTTTAAGATATTCTATGAGTAGTCACAGAAAAATATACAGCTCGAGATTCGAAGTTACCTGATAGAAGATTGCTCTGAAGAAGAGCTTTGCTCAACTGAAGCGCTATATAAAATAAGACTCGAATCACAGACCTAATCTAAAGATTAGCATGATCAGCTGAGTTTGTCCGTCTATCAGTGGTCAGAGTCCCTAAATAGTCCCTCAGTTCTTAAAATATCGATCTGAAACTATGCACACGTCTTTTTCTCCTCAAGAAGCTGCTCGTTTGTCGGAACCGTCGATATCAAACCACTGCATACAGATGCCATTCAAACTGACCGATCAAAATCAAGTCCTTGTTTTTTGATTTATTCAGGGTTTTAAAGCGTCGGTACGAAGTTACTTTCTTGATCGCTCGCTGCCAAAGTAAAGCTTTTCTCAACTGAAGCGCTTTATCAATGTAAGGAGGGCCTTAATCACAGGCTCATTTTTGTATTGGAAAAAGATTGTACCTTAATATTTTAAAATTGTTAGTTGATATTATTTCAAGAGTGGCCAGAGAATCTTTACTATTAAAATCAATACAAAGTGACTTCTCCATTCTTAGAGCAGTAGGCTAAGCACAAATGCTCAAATAACTTTTAATACCCATATAATTCTTGAATTGGCCCACACTAGTGCGAGTATTCATTAGCTTTCCGATGCCCAATGCGGCGGTCAATTTGTCTTGCTACATTTGCAACCGGTTGTGTCATGACGATGATGCTTTGTCCACTTGGCCGCCGGCGATTGTGTTCCACCTACCGCACCAACACCTCCAACCAACCTTAACTGCCTGTCATATCGCCACATACATGCATACATACATGTAGCCATACATACATGAGTATATACAAGTATTTTATTGCTAATTTTTTATTTAAGTCATATTGTTTTCGTTTCAATGTTTTGTTTAAATTTTTGCCATTACACACACACACACAACACACACTCATACATGCATGCATGGATTGATACAAGTATTAGAAGAAAAGAACACACAAAAAATGCCCTGCCTCACAGCTCTGCTAATGTGCATTTGCCAATCGCATGTTCGTAGCCGAGTGTTGGACGCTGTTCGTCGTCAAAATATGGCTGCAGGTATAATTCTATAAATATGTAAGTGTGTGAAGGCGAGTGTGATGTGCACCTACTATATTTTTGCGCTGCACCACATACACACACAGCAGTGCGGCTATATGCGCCTCAGTACTTATATTTACTAAACAAGTTTGCTTTTAAAATGTTTTCGATGCCCGGGGCAATATTTCTGGTAATTACGATTTGATTAACTTTAACTACATAAAACACATGTGCGCGGTGGTGTTGGTGTGCTAGGGTGGTCAGTCGACGCTGGAGCGGTGGGGTTAGTGCGACCATAGAGGCTTATGTCGCTCTGTAGTTTAAAGGGAATGTCGTGGGGGGTTCAAAAGGTGCGCCAGGGGGGCGGGCGATTGAGTGCTTTGTGCAGCAGGGCTTACTCGAGTTATAAGCGCATTTGTGTGTGTGTGTGTGTGAGGCGTGTTGTGAAAAATTTTATAAATCACTGTAGCTATGTATACCTTTGTATTATATACACGTTAGTGCAGTTTTTTGTTGTTGTTTGTCAGGCTTTTATGTGTGCTTAAATGCGAAATTGCCAAAGGCTTTCTCATGGATTTTATATTATTTTTATATTTTTATTTTCCCTTTATTCCATTACTTTTATAATATTTTTTATTGCGTATTATTTTTTGCGCTCTATCTGTCGTTTGCTCTGTGCCGTTTATAGGCGATTTGTAGCAAGTAATTTGCTTTGAGAAGTTGTCGTTTTTATATTGGCTTTGCTTTGACATGGAGCTGCAGTTGCTCACTTCAGTGTGTTTTTAATTTGTTGATTGTGATAAGGTTACTAAGTAGAAAAATTAATTAAGAACTATTGCAAAAACTGCTGTATGTAGAAAACAGACAGATTTATATTACATCGCCAAATATATGTATTCCCCAAACATTATTGCATCACAATGATGTCTTTGAAGCATCTATGTAATTACAATATTACTGATTACTTTCATTACCCCTCAGGTCGGAATGAAAGAAAACAAAAAAACGCTAACTTCGCCAGCAGCGAAGCTAATATACCCTTCACATGTGCATTTTTTTGGTAACTATGTGTTCAGCTTGTATAGAAGCTATATGCTATAGTATTCCGATCTGAACAATTTTTTCGGTTATTATATTTTTACCCTAAGCAGTAATCCAAGTCAAATTCGTGAAGATACCACGAAAAATGCGAAGGTTTTCCATACAAGAAAAAACGCTTCAGTTGCTCCCAAGCTATAATACCCTTCACACATGAAAAAGTTTTCCATACAAAAACACGACTTATCCGATATCGGCCGATATAATCGACTTAGTCTGTGCTATATCTAAGGCATTTGGTTTGAACTTCACTCGTGGATCTTGCATTTATAACCTCAAATATCTCTTTCGCGGATCCGGGAATATTATCAATTAAAGATGGGCGCAGCAATGCTTACAAATACATCGAATTCTGTCCGTGTCAAAAGAACGCATAATTAGAGAAAGACTGTATCGGTCAACCTTTACGGACAACAAGCGCTTCCTGCCTACTATCACCACATCCGTGTTGTCGATATGAAATGAAAATATTTTTTCTGTTTTGACCAATAAACATAGAAGAAAAGTAGTGGCGCTTTTTCTCTCCGTTGCAAATTGAAAAATGACGTTGCACATTAAGAAGAAAACTGCAAGATACTCATTCATCATGCCACATGCAGCTACGGAGCCAGTTGGAATTTACACGCTACGCTTCCAGACTGCCACACATAGACTGAACCAGTGAATTTATGTATATTTGAAGAGCATTGCGGTGGCTGAAGTCGAAGATGAGGATGATGAAGGCATCAGTCAAAGGTGGAAATTGTAAAACAACAATTCTCGCAAAACAGTAGCAAACACAGCTGTCCGCACAACGGAAACCAGAAGCAGGAGTCAGCATGAGCAATAGCAATTTATGTGCCCATGGTAGTTTTGTGATTGAACGGATGACGGCTGTAGCTCCCTGGCCGTAGCGGTAGTCGTAAATAATAACAAAAGCAGAGTGTATTGCATGCAACCACGATACACTTGCCCACGTGGATATGTACATATTTCCAAAGGAGAAGACAACGCAGATTAATCTCACTTCGAGAATGTGGCCATACGTGAATGTGGCCGCTTGTTGAAGCTGATGCATGTAAGGGGTACACACTTCGGACTCGTATTAGAAGCTTTCTTTTTGGTATTCATCTACTCCGTCAGATATAATCTACACTTCTACGTAATGCCTTGCATTTATGTTTGGAAGGGAGTGTAAGAATATTTATGATTTTTTGGTCGTTCTCTGCTGAAATGAAAGATCTCCTGATATTTGTATTTAAAAACTTATTTATGCCATATTAAAGCAGAGATTCAAGTTCAAAGTTTTAATTCTTAAAACATTCAATCTTCGGCATTTCTGTGTTTTCAGACGTCACATAGTATAAATTTGTTTTTTGGGAAAAGAGTTTTAATTCATAACCTTGGTTGGTCGATGTAAATAATTATGTAACTCTAGAGGTATTAGAAGATCCGTCAGGATTGGCAAGAACCTCTCCGTGTCGTTCGATATCAAACGAATTTTCAGACAAGGCGACTCCCTATCGTACGACTTCTTCAATCTTCTGATGGAGAAAATAATTCGAGCTGCAGAGATTTATCGAGCAGGCGCCATCTTCTAAAAGAGTGTACAGCTGCTGCCGTTTACCGATGATCTTGACATAATTGTCCTCAACATTCGCGTCGTTAGTTCTGCTTTCTACAGGCTGGATAAGGAAGCCAATCAAATGGATATGGCAGTAAACGAGGGTAAGACGAAATATCTCCTATCATCAAACAAACAGTCGTACTCGCTACTTGACTCTCATGTCAATGTTGACAGTCATAACTTCGAGGTGATAGATAATTTCGTCTATCTTGGAACCAGTATTAACACCAACAACAGTGTCAGTCTCAAAATCCTACGCAGAATAACTCTTGACAACAGGTGATACCTCGGACCGAGAACGCGATTGAGAAGTAAAGTCCTCTGCTGACGTCGTTTGTTATTTCGGTCTTGCTTATGGTGCAGAGGTATGGACGATGACATCATCTGATCAGTTGACGTTACGAGTTTTCAAGAGAAAGGTTCTGCGGAAGATTTATGGTTCTTTGCGCATTAGCCACGACGAATATTGCATTCTGTGGATCGATGAGCTGTAAGAGATATACGGCGACATTGGAATAGTTCAGCGAATTAAGGGACATCGGCTACGTTGCCTAAGTCATGTCGTCCGAATGGATAAAAGCACTCCAGCTCTAAGAGTATTCGACATCGTAAACGCCGGGGGAAGCAGAGTAAAAGGAAGACCTCCACTTCCTTGGAAAGACCAGATGGAGAATGACCTGGCTACACTTGGAATCTCCCATTACGATCGTCCATGAAATTTCATTTGGGTTCATTGCAAGCGGCTATTGCCTAAATGTGGGTCTGTAAGTACACATACACATAAGTCCATAGATGTAACATTACAGTGTAAAATTGGTTGTAGTAACGTCTAGGTATACCACCCACAACAACTTCACAACCACACACTTTGCCACATTTCTGTGCTCATCCGCCTTTCGTGTCTATTCTAGTCCATTTTCACCGGCGGCTCTATCTTTTCTATGCCAGTTAAGTGTTGTTCGCAGTGCCCGCGGCCAGTCTTTTGGATGAAAATTTTGAAGAGTTGTCTTCTACGTAAATTTGTGAGCAAAATGTTTGTGTGCACGATGCTACAGATATATGTACATACTATCCTCAATACATATACATACTATGACTAAGACAGCTTGGCATTATGGTCCATGGACTTTTGTTAGGCGTTTGCACAATTCGTTATGTGGGGAAATTGCTCGGGTCACAATGGGTGAGTCGCCAACTAAATACATAATATCGGACTGTAGAAGCCAACCTAACATTTACGTGTGCACATGTATGTGCTCATTCGCGTGTGTGTGTGGGTCAGTTGTTTGGTAGCACTTGTCTCGTGCCGGTCAACCAAAATTAGAACAACAAAAGTTGGCCATTAATTTTTGGTTTCATTTTCTGGTTGTTTGTCATTTTTACAGATTTTTTATCAGCAATCCGTTAGTTATCCTGTGCATGTAAGAATGAATGCTGCCTGACGTTGTGGGTGTTGAAGCTGACTGCTGCTGGTCTCTTCTGAAAGTGTTTATGTTTACATTTGTTTTCTGTATACGTCTCGTACCTTTTTCGTTGTGCAATTTAAAATTTACAATTGCTGTTGTCGATGTTGTCGACAATTTGGGAATTGCTGTTACTCACGTTATATTATTGCCACCTGTTTTTACATAATTAAATGGTACTAGGAAGCGCTACTCGGAGTTTTCAAACACCAAATGAACTGGAGATGTGCTCGCTATTTTGATAAAGAAATCACTGAGAACGAGAGTTGAGATGGAATTTCTCATAACAGTCGAGCCTATGTTGCGGAGATGGACACGGAATTCTATCGGGCCAATGACTCCTAACTTGAGAACATTTATCATACGTCTCTTTGAGCGCAAACTAGAAAGAATTAATAATTTCTTGGAATCTGGTCGATGGATGGCCAACATATTTACGTTCATCAGAAGATTATTTTATTACTCATTAAAAATTAATAATTGGAATCATAAAAAATGATTTTGTATTGAAACGAGTTCAACTAAACAGCTACGCAGACAAAACGTAGTAAATTCTGATGAATTCTGGTAACCTAGAACCGACTGTCGTAGAAATTGACCACAAGAATCTAGAGTGATCCTATCACGCAATGAGTCCCGCATTACTCTAATTACCTCCTTGCATGTGCAACGAACCCTTTTCATCTAACACCCCTCTCCTTATAGTCCGGTTCCGTCTAAACACTCAAGCAGGACTATAGAACCATAGCAACATCAACGAATTCGATGTAGCAAGGCTGTCAACTCGGCAGGCATAGCTTATTATCTACGCTTTCATGCCGCTAACACAACAACAAGGAAAAGAATTATTGACTTATCAGAAAAAATCTTTCAGTAATTAGAGACCGAATGCTAAAGACAGTTATCATAAATGCATTATTTTAGGCCACATAGTTCAATAATACACTACTCTTAGACCAGCAAGTTTAGGGTGGAAAATTCAAATGCACATAGATATGTATCAATATGTTGAATTTCTCTGCTTGTGCCCTAAGCCTCGTATTTTCTTTGAATGCCAAACCTCGATCATCCGTTATTTTCTTCTTTGCTCTGTTCTCAATAATGATTCCCAACATTCACTGCATCCTACAAGCACAAACGAAATTTCTGCCAACGGATATAATTTGTGTAGAAAAACAAAAATACTTGCAACATTGCCGTAGGCATATTGAATCCCACACCTTTGCCCGAGGTCACAGAGTTCGGTGTGGTCCCAAATATAGCAATGTGTCTATATCATTTTAACCCTGCAGTGAAAACGCAAGGTAGTTTGAGAAATACCCGTGCAAAGCTTGTATTTTCTGCTTAAAATCGAATTAGTCAGAAGAACATAACATCTCGCAACAGTATTTTGGTGGTTCAGAGAAAGAGTGTGTTACGTCGGGAATCAGCGATTTGTAAGCAAAACAGAGACTACCTAAAGAAATTTAAATTCAGGTTGTTCCCTTTGAATATAGATTACCTAGACAGCTATGTATAAGATAATAGCCTCGATTACCGCTTATGTAACTGATATATTGCTGACCAATATCTGAGATTTCAATTTTCTTAAAGAATCATCTCTTAAAAAATACCGGTTAAATACGTGAGAAATAGAGTCGTTTCACTAGTTAGAGTAGCGGTTCAGATTTGTTACAGATTAACTAGTTGATTTCACTGCTGGGCTGCCGCAAGCTTACAAACACGAAGGCATCTGAATATGTGAATACCTCGCGTGCGCCATAGTTTACGCTGCGGGTATCTGATGCTTGTCTGCACTTGCCTGTGTGCGTGTGGCATCTCTTGTTAATACATACTTACATGTATGGCACGTAACTTGGGGCCATTAAAATTTCATTATAGAAAACTTGGGGAAATTCGAAGACAAGCAGTAAAGGAGAATTGATACACTAACAAATGCAACAAATAAATTCTACTACTAAATACCACACACGAATGTATTCACTAAATAGAAATGTGCATTTGTGGGTTACTCAGAGTACAAGATTACTCTTATGAGCTTGCGAAGCATTCTATAGTTGCTAGAATACTACCAATACTGGTTCAAACAAAATTCGAAGTTTTGAAGTAAACAGTTTTTCTAATAACGATCTCTTCTCAAAACACATTTTTATTGGCATGAATGTATTCCTGCCATGGCCAAGTGAGTTCCTAACGACCAGAAACGAAATTGGTTGAAAAAAAAACTTCTTTGGTATACACACTTTTTGCCATGACTATATCTATAAACCGATAATATGAACGTTATTTTCGATTAGTAGTTAGCAAAGTTGGCTATTTAACTGCTTAAAATACCGAATACGGCAGAATCGGTTCTTAAATCTGCAATTTTTCTCTTCTCTCAGACGTCCACATTCCGTCGTGCACACACTCCAAGCGTTTTATGTAACTGTGTAAGGGACGTTTTCTGTGTGGCTAGCTTTCGAGCTAAATTTTCGTGTTTCTTTATCCTTTTTGCGGTTTGTTCCCTACAAGCAGTGTTGTGTGCGCTTCATTCGTCTTTTATAGTGCCACGGGCGTTATCCTTCAACCAACCAACCCTACCTCCAATTTACCTGTCTGTCGTCAATCTTCATTTGCTTACATTCCTGCAAAAGTTTGGTTGAGAAGTGACTGCCGGGGGTACAGTGATACCGCTACAGACACACATTATTTTTTTACACATACGACCGCTCTTAGCTTGCCATACATAACCTGCAGGAAATGTATACTATGCAAAAGCAAGGGCGCTAAATGCTAATTATACAATATACATACGTGCCATCGATTCACCAGTACTTTGCTCGTTGGGCCCTTTTACCAAAGATAGTGTACAAGAATAAAAAATATCTGCTTTGTTGTTGCTTTTGATCTGGTAATCCCAAGTGAGTCGAAAGCAATTTAAAGAAATGTGTGCAAACTCACTGTAAGCAAGTGCTGATTAAGTCCACTAGAAATAACAGCAGATATCTTAGAGGTCTTTATTAATATTAAGGAAATGAACTTAAATTTATTTATGCAATATTTCCTACAGGGTATTTTGGTTGTAGTGTTTGATTCCTTCGTCAGGATCATCACTATTCGTAGTTTTTTTTTCAATTTCCCTTCGAGAATTCACCTCCTGCATGCCACACACTGCATTCACAATCACAACCAGAGCACTAGCCTTTGCAACAACAAAAACAAACAATTCAATCGCAATCCAATTTCCGTGAACGTTTTGCAACACTAAACGAAATTATTTCCCAAGTTTTACGAATACTTGGAGTTACTTGCACTTTCCGGATTATTGTGTGTGTGGGCGTGTGTGCAAAATATGAGGAATATGGTTAGCAATCATATTTCTGGGTGTAATAGTTCGACTGTTCAAGTTGGAATTTCAATTCAGCGCCATATTTGCTGCATTGAAAGAAAAAAACAATCTCATTTTGACGGATGGTAAATAAAAACGATCGGTTAATGATATTTAGTCAAGAATTTGTGGTTGAACTCAAAACTAACTTTTCAACACTTTCATGACAGGGTATATTTCCGAGAAATGAGAAAAGTGTAGATCAAAGCGTGGATATACTTGAAGAATAATCCAGAAATAAGTTAAGCGAGAAACTTGATTTTCTAGAGTCCTCTGTATAAATAGCTTGCTTGAAAAAGGGTCTTATAAAAAAGACATTAAAAGTAAAATTCCAAAATCTCAAAAAATTGTTTCTATTATCGAGTGAGGCTGAAACGTTGGTATCAACTTTTCCAGAGTTCTCTTTCAGTTGAATCTGACCTATAAAACAAAGTAATGTTAAGTTGTCTGAAGTCTCTAATTCTCCAGCGTCAAGCGCAAGTTTTGGCATATTGAAAAAGAAAGAGAACTAGAAATAGCACTGATATACGAATGAGTCACCAATTTTGAAAGAAAGGAACTTTTTCTACCACAACGGATCCGTTTTAGTAAGAAGGATACGCTATTTCATAAGGACCATACGCAAATCAATAAAAATTACTGAACAATTGTATGAAATGCCCTGCGAATCGCTTCCACATCCACCCACTGTATTCTCTGACCCTGGTCCCCAGTAATTTTTCCCTGTCCCCAGACCTCAATAGAATCATCGCTAAATACAAATTTAATGTCAAAAAAGTTCATCGCCGAGACTAAGATTATTTCGAATATTATGCAAAGGTTGGAAGATCACTAGGAACCTTGTGTTAGCGGCGAATATATGTATATATGGAATAATATATAAAACCAAATTTTGACAAAATAAAATTGTTTTTCTTTAAAATTATATTTTTCAAGCATGTGAAATATTGTAAAGCAAATATTTAATTTAAAAATATTGATAATCCAAATATTTCTGCGAATTTGCCGAGAAGCTCGTAAACTTTTTAACTTTGGTTTGTGAATTCTGATTTCGGCTCGAAACTAAATCCGACAAAAAACAGAAAAAAGTAAACAAAGTAAGTGAAAGTAGCGGTAAGGGCCAACAGGGGCACATTCTAAGGATACCAACATTTAAGCATTTGCTTTTGTATGTGTGCACGTGTGTAAGTATGTAAATTCTCCGATGACGTAAAGATAACCGAGGCGGCCCGACACACACACCCCGGGTTAACACGAAAAAAATCACAAATTTGGCTTTGAGCGGTGTGAAAGACAACAAAAAAGATATGTGTACCGTACACTGAGGCATTTTTGGGTAATTCCGAAATTGAAAAGTTGCCAAGGAGAATTCAGTTTGCTGTTAACTCATATCCAAAGTGTCATGGATGCATTGATGTGATAACCCATTAGGGAACTTCAAACTAGTCGGTCAAGTACGAAAGTAGTAAATTTTTAACTAATCCACACCAGCTTGCAATCATTTTAAATCGGTCAACGATTGTGAGATAAAACTTGGTCCATAGAACATTTAATTACAATATAAAAGGCAAATAATTGCAAAATATCGGAAACTGGAGAATATTGATGGAAGTGATTGAGAGCCAAGGTTGATGGCTGACATGATCAAGGACGCGAACATTATAAATTATTCGTTCAACTTCGTGGCACGAGAAGCGTTTATAAGAACTCATTCGCAAAATATAGGTTGGTCTCAGACTAAATCATAAAAATCTCTAGAATTTCTCGAAATTCGTCTTTTTGAAATTTCGAGAGAGATGAAACATACACAAAAAACTTTTGAAGAGCAAGGGACATTTACTGGGAAAATTTTAAAATATTTCTTTGCCTAATTCCAACTAAAGTTACATATTATTTATTTAGAAGTGGAAGCGAAACGCGATCAAAATCCAAAATTTATTAAATACGTAGATTCGTATGCTCGAGTATTTGTACTGTTCCAAAAAGGATGAGAACCAAACAACTTCGGAAGCAGTGGGTGTCCAGCAGGGTGTATTTATACATGTTAATGTATAGCAGCAGTGTTCGAGTGGGCTTAAAAAGCAGCAAACCTAGCAAAATAATAAGATCAAATTCTTCACAAAGTGAGTCAATTTGGAGATTTGCTGATTTATTGGATTTCAGGAGATTGTGATTTAGTGAATATGAAGTCCGCAATTTTAAAAACGTAGAGAATATTCTGTAGGCGTACATTTCAAGCAAAGTATTACCAGAACTCCATAAATCGGAGTAAACTTTTCGGAAGTTTTATTTTTAGATTAAAGTTGGTTGGTTGGTTAAAAAGTGAGATGCATGAGAGCAGACCAGTCGGCGTCACTTAGGTACCTTAGGCTCATTGTATTACAATGGAATATGTCCCGTCTCATCCAGCTGAAGGCTGGACAATTGCATAAATAACATTCCAACATCTCATGATTTTCCCCACATGTCCTGCATTTCACCGAATCCACTTCTCTGAAGATGGGATCTTAAACATAGGTGTCCAGTAATGACCCCTACAATATAATTAATATTCCTTTTCCCTAGAAGTAGAAGCTTTTTGGTCTGTTTACCACCACCACTAAACCAAAATAACTGTGTGACCTAAGGTGTTCCTCTAGGAGCCGTTGCTTAAATAACCCTTGAAGGAGCTGGTTTGGGACAGCTTCCGTGAATTGTGTTCCCAATTACCTCTGAATGGACCAACTCGCCTGCCTTTAAATTTACTTCTCTCGCTGGGTGACGAGATGATATTAACCGAGTTACCTACTGAGAGTCTAGTTATTGCTTGCTTGCATAATCTAACGCTAGGTTACGAGGCTATTAAATAGTAACATTTTCAAAGTTAAATTCAAATACAAAAAAACCCTTCATTTGCAGATAGTTTATTAGGATAATTTAACCTAACAAGGAAATTAAACTTTTTTAAATAATGCTATGATATTATGCTCCGATAAAGTCTCCATCTAGAGTAATGCATCTTCTATAACCGTTCTCCAGCAATCCGGTTCGATAGCGAGAAGCTTTCAAAATATGTTTTGGTTTCTTCTGACATTTTAGTGACATCTTTTCCAAGAAGAAAATCGTTTCTAAGTTTGAGGTAAGTGGATAGTTCGAAAAAGATAGCGTAATTTCTTCAAATTATCGACTCTCTCACATTCATATCCAAGTTAAACTTCTTTAACCGTTAGGTGTACTTAATAGAGAACAATAGACAAAAGTCTATGCTAAGTATGAGGAACGTTGGGACTGACTTCCTTAAGTTATGGTATATTCTTACGTTCTTTCGCTATATGATTGAGACCTTGATAATTACCTGATTAGAGAATGGAAGTACAATGGGCGCTCACACTGCTGCAAAGAAGTTCTCCGAGCAACAAGAAGCAACAACCAACAGCCAACAACTTATTTGGCGAAATGCCATTCACACAAGCTGATCAACCCAAAGTACTGTTAATTACCAGTAAATTCGGCTAAGCGAATTCGGGTGCATTTAAGTGAAAAGGCGAAAAGAATTGCGTAAAGGCCTTTGTGCGCTTGCCGCATGCAGCAATTTGCGGCAGTCAATTAACGTTTCACATCTAGCATATAGGCAGCAATTTCGGATTGCATGAGCAATCGCAGTAGTAGCAAAACCACCAACAACAACAACACGTTTATAACGGCTTAAATGCAGTGAATGCAAAATGCAACCAAGTGTAAATGCAACTGCCACGAACAAGAACGTAATGCTATGCAGCACACTAATTGTTGTTGTTGTTGTTTCTGCATGGAGGCCTATTTGTTTGTGAGGGGTATTAATATGTTCGTAATTGATTTTCAATACGCTTCACTAGTCAAAAGATGCACAACAGCCGTTCCCCCAATTGCTGTTGCAAGCACACCATGCTGCATGTTGCATACTGTTTGCGTTAATTAACCCACACAAAGTGATTGTGCTCCTACCATATGGTATGCCTTATTCGGCATGTGGCAGCATCTGCGAAATACGCTTGGCTCCCGTAGTAAGAGTAGTAAATATCTGGGGGAGCATGGGGTGGGCCTCTAAACACTATATCTCACCCTAGTAGTGCATTGCTTGGCAGTTTCCGGCACTGATGGCAAGAAATTACACGTAAATATGTAGGAAGGTAAGCAACTTTTTCTTATATTTCTGTTGCAAAACCGGTAGGCTGTTGTTTTTGTTGTTGTTACTTACCGTTACACCGCACACAAATCCCCTGCTAACAAATTGCCTATGATTTGCTCAAATAAGCAAATTCAATCAATTAGCAGTTTGCGGTGCTGCCACATGCCACACGCGCGCACTTACACAGCCACACACACCGGCATAGCGACACCTCGTGCGTTGCCACTCATAATAATCTGCTGCGTCGAAACCAATTATCGTCGCTTTCCACCTGAGCGCGTCGTGCAGCATTAAACTGTAAATTCGTATGAAATTCATACTGCTGTCATTTATTTTTCCACAATTAAGCTTTGTTTGTTCGGCCTCAGCCGCCTTGCCTCGTTCGGCTGCAGCTATTGGGCGCATATTTTTCGTTCGTACTGTACTGTACAGGCTGCTGCATGTGACATAGGCAACTTTATTTGTGAGCTTTTATTTAATTAATTTCTTTTACCAATGCGCCGGCTTGCTGAACTATTCAATAGTATTGGTAATTTATAATGCACAATTAATTAATAAATTCATGAATAATTTCAGCTTCACTGATTTGATGAGTTTTTTATGCTCACAATTTGGCATGCACTTCTGTGTGAAATTCGAAAGCATTGAACTCGAGCGACTTTATTTTTGTCACAAAAACATTTGCCATTTTTCCAATATAAACACTAAATATAAATAAAATTAATTAATTTATGCATGTGCAAAGAAATTTCCAATTTTCCAAAATATTAAATTATTGCTTCAATTGAAGTGTAAATTTTCCCACTAACAATTTTTAATCCATGACTGCATTCCATAAACACACATGTATACACTCATACATACATACGAAATTTTTAAACAATAGTAAATTGCATTTTGAGTTGCATAATTTGGCTCTCGATACTGACCAAATTAAAGTCGGTTCGAAATAAGTTAGGGCTTACTTTAGTATGCTTTACTGAAAACTGTGTTGCTTAGACATGTGGTTTTCAAGAAGAAAGGCATATAGTTTAATGATATGACCAAGAATTTAGATACATTATAAAGCTCAGCGGCCTAACTTTCGAGTACTTTTTGCGACAATTGTGGCAGTATGTTAGCAGTAACGCGTCAAATATAGTCTTCCAAAACGCTAATCGTCTCGGGCTCATCTGCGTAGACAAATAACTTCACACAACCCCACAAATAATAGTCCAGCAGTGCTAAATCGCATGATCGCTTGTTTCCCTCGCTGTATGGCATGTAGCACCGAGTTATTGCAATTAAAGGTCGTCAAAATCAACATCATCCAATTCATGCAAAGCTGTTAGTAATTTATATATTTGTACATACTACTGTGATCAAATTGAAAGGTGAATTTGTACATTTCATCTCCTTCAAAGTAATCCCCTCCCGCTGCAATACACTTATGCCAACGAATTTTCCAGTCATCATAGCACTTGCAGAAATGCTCCGTCGTGATTGCCATCAGAGTCTTCTTCTATTCAGCTTTTATATCCTCAATTGAGTCAAAACGGTGTCCTCGGAGTGGTCATGTGAATTTGCTGAATAGCCAGAAGTTAAACGAAGGTAAATCAAGCGAATGCGGTGGTATTAGTTGAAAATGTGGCGAAATGATCACGAATAACCAATGCAGTATGAGATGGTGCATTATCGCAATTCTTTGTTCAATAAATTCAGACATAGTAAAAATCGAAGAATTCACTTTTAGAACCTCACAAAAGGACGCGTATCTCAAATACTAATGAATATTTTGACGTGACGATTTAGCATAGATGTCACCAACAGTTCTACCAATTTACAGAAAAAAATCGACCGATTCGAAAAACACGCGAAGTATAAATTAAAAATTCACATTTCAATTTGATCACAATATTATATCTTTTTAATATATATGGACCAATGATTCTCTCTGGCCATAGAGAACATTAAGCAGTGACTTTTGAGGATGTAACAGCGTCTCAATTATGACTTGTGCATTTTAACCACATTCCATTCAAACAAAAGTGAGCTTCATTGCTGAACAAAATTTACTTGTGAAAATCGGGATCGGTGGCCATCCCATTCACTTGGTCGGCTTTAATTATTGTACGAGTGAACCCTCAATTCAAGATTCTAATGCAAAATCCTTTATAATGTACATGGGCAGAGCTACAATTGTTGTGTGCAATGGCGGTAATGTATTTATTCGGGTATTCTTCGATACTTCACAATAGCAATGAAGCAGCGCATCTGGTGCGTACTGCTTTTGAGGATGCGCATTATCGACTAGAGTAAACGTAATGTGAAACCAGTCTTTGGTTGCTCGAATTACCGACTGCTAGGCGATTACGTCAACTGAATATTAGATGCAGTGCGCGATGAATCGCACAAATTGACGGACGCGTTCGGAAGACCCCCATCTTTATCGCTAAAGAACTAGCGAGGTTTTGGCCTACAGCTCTTCCTTAAATGTAGTGATTCTAACTAGTCATTGCCCTATTTACGCGTATTTATGTGCGGTAGGTTTAAAAATATTGCTGGATGTTAGCTGTAGTAGCTGCTTGGAAGAGGTATGTTTCACAACATTAATATATTTGTAGCAGTTCTTTTTTTATCGTGAATAGAGTATATTAAGTTTCCCTTGAAGTTTGCAACACACAGAAGCAAGTGTTGAACCAGCATGTCGAATCGAGTCTATTTAGCCAGGCCAATCTGCCTGTTTGTACGTCCGTCCGTATGTCTGCATATACGCCAACTAGTTCTTTAGTTTATGAGATATCGATCTGAAATTTCTCCCAAAGGAGGTGAAACCGCCGGTATCGGACCATCAAAGTATATAGGTGCCATTCAAACGAAACAATCGGATTTTGTCATGGAGCCAAAATGGTAACAAATGAATACAAAAAATTTAAATTGATTTTTCACTAATTCATTACAAACACTTACAGGTTGCAAATCAAAAAGATTTTTGTGGAATTGAGTGTCTGACGTGACCAGGAATCAGTCCAGATCTCAATCCAATTGAGAACTGCTGCCATTACATGAGCAAAAGGATAAGAGAAAAGCGTCCAAAAAGTCGGAAAGAAATGGAAAAAATTTTTGAAGCTGTGTAGAATGAAGAAATTAATAGAAATTATCTTCAACGTTTGTTTGAATCCATCCCCAAGCGAAAAACCACGGGGGTGTTGAAAAAAATACTAAAATTTTTTTAACAAATAATTTTATTTTGCTTTGTTCTGCACTCTAATATTAAATACAGAACGCACAAAACTCAAAATATGTAAATAACTTGTTTAAAAATTACATTATTATTGTTCATAAAAAATTGTAGTTATAAGGTTTTTTATGTGTTTGTGCTTGAATTTTTCACCAAAATAAGTCTTGCTTTAATGCTTTAAACATGAATTTAATGAAAGTGGTTGTCTCTTAAAAAAAAGGTGCGTGAAGAAGTGAAACTTCTTAATAATATTCCAAGAAATGCATATAATTTTGTATGAAAGAAAACTATCGAGAGGGAAAGAATAAAAATATGGTGGAGTGATCAATACTTTCTTAAATCCAAATTTTCTAAATTTATTATAAAGCAAAGTCCAAATCAATTATCATGTCTGGGTTCTGACGGATTGATATATATAATATTTACAATTGGATTATGATAACTAAAATACGATATGAAATGTATTACATCTATTTTATCTATATTTTCCTCGCGAATAACCGCCTCAATAGTCGTACCTCCTTTTGTCGTAGGGTCATTTCTAAATGAAAATTTCTCTCTGAGGAATGCCAGTAATGGTATAGCTTCTGTCTGGCAATGAGAAATTGATATTGAAATCTCTCGCAAGGAACGTAGAAGGTCCAGCAATCGTTGATGGATCAATGCGCGTAGAAGGTCCACCAATCATTGATGGATCAACATTGATCGGAGGTCCAGTCGTCATTAATCCATCAACACGCGTTGAAGGCCCAGCAATTATCGTCAATTATCGATCGTTGATTCATCAGTAGTTATAGATGCTCCCGCAGAGATTAATGGAACAGCAGACGTTGAATCTTTTTTACGCGCTCGGTACTCTCTCTAATATTCCTCAGCTGTTTTCCTCTTCCTCGATTGACTGCCAGCTATCATTCCCAATTTCTCCTTTTCCCGCTCTGCTTTCTTTCGTGCTCGGTATTCACGATAATATTGTGCTGTTTTCCCCCCTCTTGAAACATGGACTGCACTGTCTTTTTCCACTGTAAAATCAATTTAAAATCAAGCCACTAAAATTTTTGCCAATCCAATTGATATTAGTTTCAAGAGCACAAGTTTAATGCACAAGGTGCATCTATTACGGACAATTGAAATATTCATGAGAAACTTACCATCACATAACCCGGAATCCGCTGTGTTATGCGCATTATTACTTTCACTTATTTTATTGTTTGTTTGAATCACTATTCACCGTGTACTAATACTACAAATAGTAAGTCAATATTATATAGAACACGAAGTAATTAGTAAATAAATACTGTCTACAGAAATGGTCCTGTGAAGTCTTAACTTTTCAACGGCTAACGCAGATACTCAACCAAAAGTCAATCAAAATATAGGGTGATTTTTTAAGAGCTTGATAACTTTTTTTTTAAAAAAAAAAAACGCATAAAATTTGCAAAAATCTCATCGGTTCTTTATTTGAAACGTTTAGATTGGTTCATGACATTTACTTTTTGAAGATAATTTCATTTAAATGTTGACCGCGGCTGCGTCTTAGGTGGTCCATTCGGAAAGTCCAATTTTGGGCAACTTTTTTCGAGCATTTCGGCCGAATAGCCCGAATTTCTTCGGAAATGTTGTCTTCCAAAGCTGGAATAGTTCTGGCTTATTTCTGTAGACTTTTAGACTTGACGTAGCCCCACAAAAATAGTCTAAAAGGCGTTAAAATTCGCATGATCTTGGTGGCCAACTTACGGGTCCATTTCTTGAGATGAATTGTTGTCCGAAGTTTTTCCCTCCCTCAAAAATGGCCATAGAATCGCGAGCTGTGTGGCATGTAGCGCCATCTTGTTGAAACCACATGTCAACCAAGTTCAGTTCTTCCATTTTTGTGCAACAAAAAGTTTGTTCAGCATCGAACGATAGCGGTCGCCATTCACCGTAAACGTTGCGTCCAACAGCATCTTTGAAAAAAATACGGTCCAATGATTCCACCAGCGTACAAACCATCACACCAAACAGTGCATTTTTTCGGGATGCATGGGCATTTTCTTGAACGGCTTCTGGTTGCTCTTCCACCCCAAATGCGGCAATTTTTTGCTTATTTACGTAGCCATTCAACCAGAGCGGTAAATGAGTCCCATCATCGCTGAACAAAAACACGCGCGCGAAAACACATTTCGAACCGAACACTGATTTGGTAATAAAATTCAATGATTTGCAAGCGTTTGCTCGTTAGTAAGTCTATTCTGATGATGATGTCAAAAGCATACTGAGCATCTTTCTCTTTGACACCATGTCTTAATCCCACGTGATCTGTCAAATACTAATGCATGAATAATCCTAACCTCAAAAAAAATCACCCGTTAGTTGAGAATTCGCAGAAATGAAACAGAAACGAAAGAAAAATAATGCGCAAGCATACATATGCGTACTGTACCTATTATATATACATATATACTTTACTTATTGATTGCATTCTTATATATAATTATTTGTATAAAACCTTGGAATTTATTAATTAAAATCACCACGCAGAAGTCGTTTTATCCGTAACCGAGCGATCATCGAAGAAACATCATTTCTAATATGCCACAAGACAAAATTACAAATGAAGTTCATAAACCTCACGCTGTCAGATAAAACGATATAGCTCCTCATCGCGGGTGCTAATACTTTCGATTTGCAAAGAAAGTAAATGAAGACTGACTACAAAAATGATCCTGTGAAGTATAGTCTTAACTTTTCAACAGCCAACGCAGAATATTTCAACCAAAAGTCACACAAAATAGTTGAGAAACTAACAAAGGATCGCCGATTATCATCGCTTCCCTTGCTGCTCGAACATCTTCGCCGACAAGCTAGCGCAAATATGTAAGCGTTAAACAATTATCGCAACCTTTTCCGAACTCGTTTAAGAAGTATAACTTCAAAAACTGTAAAAGTGTGTTTTTTTTTTTTCGAAGAGGGCGTATGCTGCCATAACAAACTTATCGGGGGGGGGGGGGATCAAAATTAAGTTCTTGTGTGGAATCTTTTGAATTTGTGAAGAGCTTCGGTGCAACCAAAGTTAACATTTCTCTTGTTCTGGACTCACAAAGTACTATATATGATAATTATAATTCAAGCGCGATCACCGCTGTTCAGGATCAGCCAAAGAACTTATCCTAACCTAACCTAAGAGAGCGCTAGGAGCTTTTTAGCACTGTGTAATGATCCGTTCCCATTTTCACATCATAATATTTTAGTCGTTTATTGGCCAATGCCGAACTCTAAATTCTTCATTGCCAAGAAAGCGTTCCACAAACTACCAGTTGTCGCTGGCAACAACACCACATGCGCTTATGCATATTTGCAGCGCGTATATGCACACATGCAACTGCTACTCCGTCAAACACACATACATACATACCTATCTACGGTAAAAGAGCTCACATTTATGTAAATAAGCATGCACGCCAGCGACTTCCTATGTTGACACAGTTAGGTGTGTGTGTGTGTGTGTGCGTTTTGGACTAGCCGTCCTCTTAGGCAGACTTTTGTTGGTAAATTTTACGCGCTCAATTTGCAACTCCGCGACGTGGCAACTTGCCATTTCGCGTTGCGCGCAAATTGACTTTTTGATTGTAGCAATCAGCCGAGCAAGTCCGAGTTGTTGTTATTTGTTATTGCTGCAGCTAGTGCCGTGCAACAAGCAACATATGCTACAATAACAAATACAGGCACTATCAATACACACGCGTGCACTCGCAGCATATGTGAACTTAAATACGCATGCCACAAACACCGGCACGCCGTGCAGCAACTGCACCTGATGTTGTTGCTGCTGTTGTCGCTGGCAGTCAAGTTGCGTTGTTGCCTTTTTAGTGGTTTTGACACCTTCCGCGTAAGCGCGTGTGGCAAGCAAACTCGCCCAGCGCAAAACAGCACGGCGATGCGTGTGAAAAAGCAACAACACCGCCAACCTGTGTGGCAACACTGGCAGTCAAGGTGCAAAAATGTGTTAATTATCTTTTAATTGCTTAATGAGACTTCAGCGATGTCGATGAAGTTGGCGGCAATGCAGCTGGCGCCGCCACTGCGCACCTCCCTGTTGCATTAATTAAGCGCACACGTGTATTATTGCATTGTTGTTTACGCATACGCGTCAATGGCAGCGCTGACGGTTGGGCACTGTCGTTTATTTTGTGTTGCCGTTGCAGCCATTGTAGCTGTTGACAGTGCAAGTGTGAGTTTTGGCGCAGCGCACAGCCGTTCTTACAATTGAAACTGTGTGGTTGTTGCACAACGGTTGTGTGTTGTCATTTGACAAACACCTTCGTGCTCTTGTTTATACACCTTTGTTGTTGCAACGCGTCATTTGTGTTAGCCACATAACAGTACCAAAAGCATAATTATCATTACACTCAGCGCCATTGAATATTCAAACCGTTGTCCACGAGTCATTACGACAACGCCATCCAACGGTAAACTGTAAAAATTTCGTATGACAAGCTGTCAGAGACGCACTCGGGCACTCAAACGGCAAAGTGCCAGATTGCGCTTGACCTGAAGCAATTAAAGCAATGTGCTAAAGCTCTGGGGCACTTGCGGAATTAATTGATTAAAATATTCAGTAGTTTAAATATTTATTTTATAGTTCACATCAAATAGGCTGATCCATATAGATTAATTCTGTTTACGAGAGGCCTTCGTTGGATGGTACATATGCATGAAACAGAGCTTCTTCTACAGTAAGGTGTGAACCGACTTTATATATTTTCGGTCTTTATATATTTTAGGAAACAAAGGTTATACAGTTAGAAGTTGGAAAAAAAGCATTTTCGAGAAATTTTTTCTGATAACTTTTAACTGTATTTTAAGACTTAGTATTAGAAAAATTAGTTTTTTGAATAGGAACTACAGCTCATCAAAAAAAAAAAGATTATTTTGATAAAGTAATGTTAAATCGCGTAAAGCAAGTAAAAAGAGTAAGCAAAATAAAATAACAAAATGGCCGTTAAATTATATTTAGAAGCTCGTTGGTCTCCCACTTCGAAAAAACCAATTTTGAGAAAAACTCGTTTGATGTCTGGAATGCTCTTTCAAGCACTCTGAAACGCCTTTCAAATTTGCGTGTATTTACGAAAATATTCAACAGAACGATATGAAATTTTCTATGCGTGCTCTTAGAGATATGTCCATTCAGAAAATAGAATTAAAAATATCGAGTTTTGTAAAAATGTTTGGTCTCAAAATTATATTTATATCTCGTTAATTTTGAAAGAAACCTAATCCGATCCAATCCGAGAAACCTAAAGTAAGGTACGAAGATGGTTTATTATACTTACTATGATCTGGCTTAAAATCATAGATGCGTCTTTTAAAATATCTGATATCAAAAATACACGTCATACTTGTCAAGTACTTCCAAATACCGTCTTTGCTGAAATCGGAGTAAAAACAGGACTACTTTTTGATGTCACTAACAAAACTGTTTAATCCATAAAATAAGCTCAAAATCTGTTTTTAGTTCTGAAGAAGTGTATTTCTAAAGGTCAAGTAGAATATCACATATTGAAAAACTATTGTTTACCTTATGCGCAACTAAAAATTTCTTTCAGAATTAGCAATAGTTTTCGTGTTCAGTATTTTACACTGCTTGCAATAATTTTTTATAGCAGTGAATGAAGATTTATTTTCATTTTTTGTAGGCACTATCCAATTTTTACGGAAAGTCCAAATACCATAATCCAATAGGTTTCATAACGAAACTTAACCTACATTCGAATTCTTATGTCTTATTTCATTTTCCGCATTTACTTCCTTCTCAATTTTTCCATGCAGCCATTCTTAAGCTTTATGATCGCGGGATCAACAGGACTTTTAATTACATAAGATTGCTATATTTGGCGCGGGAGCATTGAAAATACTTCCACTTAGTCTTACCACTAAATTTGTGTGAGGAAATGTGCAGCGGCAATAATTGTAAGCGATCCCTTTCATGTGTGAATGAGTTGAACACTCTTTCAGAAGCATTAATTTTTTTTTTGTTCCCATAATAACTATTCTTCAACTTAAAGAATTTGAAAATAAGGTTTTACTGCTCACTGATGTACGTTACAGAGTACTTAAAAATCTGAAAGCCATTTTTTATTGTTACAGTGCGTTCAAAAAATAAAGTTTTGTTTTACGCGATCTGTTCAAGGAAAGCTACACAGGTTCAATTGCGATAAGGGACGCGTACAATTCGGTTAGTTTTTTTCGATCTTCTTAGTGTGTCACATCGTACAGGGAAATAAAAAAACTCTGTGCTCTGAAGTAGTCTTTATAACGAAGCATACTAAGGGTGCCAACTGGACAAAACTGAAGATTAGTCAATCACGAATAATACATTTGTGTAGACAGGAAACGTGAATGACAAGACAGGAAGAGGGAGAAATCACGTGACATCTATAAATGAGGTCATATTTATTGTTCTTTTGAGGCATGAAGAGAATGATCCGAAATGTAGGTACAGACACTTTACTCATTGGAATCAAGAAAACCATATTATTACCCTAGATTAGCCATCACAGTGACGAGACTCCAATCCAGCTGAGAATGTTTTGGCTTCAATGACAATATATCAAAAAAATATTTAACATCAACATCGATCGTTCGGCTATTGTAACATACCTGAAGGTCATTTCCTGTGGAATATGCGCAACAATTAGTTGCAAGTTGCAATCATTACATACAACACGAAGGATTAAAGCAAGTATTAAATATACGTTAGCTACATATATCAAGACAGTCAGTTTTTTATTTTTTTTCTGCAATAAACGTAAACCTCCACTTTGGAAAACGAAAATATTTTTTTAGTTTTTTGAACATGCTGTGCCCTGAGGGTATAACATCTTGTGGGCTTGGAGCGTAAATAAACTTCCAACAGATTGGATTTTTCAATTTTTGAGTATGATGATGCTGGAAATATATTTAAATGCATTGTATTTACTGATAACGAATTTATTAAAATTAGTAGACAAAGACAGATTTTCGTTGTTGATATACTTTTAAGAAAAGGAAATATTTTTACAAAAATTCAAAGCCGACATCTTGTTGCAACAAATCTATGGTGAATATAAGTGCGGATATACATATGTATGTGAACACCACACACGATGGAGATATACAAAACATCGATGATTGGCCGAAAGCAATGCATCTCTTTGTAGAAATTTGTGATTGCAAGTAAAATATCGGGAAGTTGAAAGAAAGTCACTGAAGTTATCCGCCGCTGCAGCAACGGTCATAAGGCCCAATGAATGCACGAGCCGAGAAGTTTACTTTTATTCACATCTCCACATGCGTGTAGGTATGTGTTTATGTGTGTGTGTGTGCCTATGTGAATTTGACAAGTAGCTGCAGGCGCGCCCATGTAAGATACATAACTCAACAATGGGAGAGATTTAATGAAATTTTTGGCCAACAAGCAGCACAACCAAAAGCACACAGCAGAGACGGCTGGAACTCAGAGCAGTGCAATTCATATTCTAGTAGCAATGAAACCGTAAAAACAATTATACATGTAATATTGCAATTATTTAAACAAACCAGCATACACACATACGACGATACTCACAGTTGCTAGCGCCCACAGTTAGTTGTTGGTATTATGCGCAATAGTGTTGATTAACATGTTCACACATTCTATGAATTACGCTCGTTTTAGTCCGTCTGAAATATAGAGTTTTTCCATATTGCCATTTCTTAGTTGTGAAAACCTGACGGTGAAATGCTTATAGAATCGTTCATATATAAATACGGCCGATCTAAGATCAAGGTCTTTGTGTTGATTTCCAGTTTTCCTCTCAAATGATTCTAAAAATATAAATTGTGGACTATTTTCTGAGTTTTAAAGGTAAAACTGAAAATGAGTGAGAATTCTGTCAAGACATCTGATTAAAGATGAGGAGTTTGAAGTAGCATGAAGTTAAATTAATAAAGAGATTAAACAAGTAAAGAAAATTTTGGTAACTTTAGATATTATTGAACTTCGTTAGAATGAAACTAATATGAAGTGTTTCAAATCATCGGCAAAAAATTCTAATTAAGAATTATAAAAACCACGAGATCTGAACAAATATTGTCTACCACAGATTTGTTTAGATTATGTTAGCAAAAAAACCGTTAAGTGATTGGAACTTTTATGGTCTTAGCAACATGTTTCGATAATAGGTGAAATTTGATCGAACTCGAGGGGCAAACTTTTGTATACGGCTTACTGTGGATGGAGATCTATGCAAAATCTAAGGATTCCTTAGAGATAAATGCAACTAAACAATGCTTTTCATTTCGGAAGTGTTTACACGATAATTTTTAAGGTCGTTCACTATACGAGGTGTGTTAAAAAAGTATCGCGAATCGTAACTGACAGTTTTCTTCGATTGCAGGGGCGTGGTGCATCATGAGTTATTGCCACAAGGAAGAACGGTCAATAAGGAATATTACCTGCAAGTTATACGGCTGTGTAAACTGCGTGAGCAATCCGCCTGAAACGCCCGGATTTGTGGAAGAACAAAAATACGATAACGCCCCTGCTCACACACATCGTTGCTTGTGCGCGACCTTTGGCCGAAAACAACACACTAATGATGCCTGCAGCCAACGCAGGATAATTCCCCTGCTTCGGACTGAGTGTGACTTTTTCTTGTTTCCTAAACTGAAGAGGCCCATGAAAGCACGACGTTACGCTTCTCTTGACGAGAAAAGACGGCATCGAAGGAGGAGCTGAAGAAAATACGACGAAATGATATTTTGAAGTGCTTCGAAGATTAAAAGACAGCGCTGGCTAGGTCATGTTGTCCGAATGGACGAAAACACTCCCTTTGGAAGGACCAAGTGGAGAAAGACCTGAATTCATGAACTAAATAAATAATTTTTGAAAAACACAAAATTCGCGATACTTTAATTGAACACACCTCGTATTATAGATTTTTACAAGTTTAGCAAAGTCGTAGTACATTTTTGTTCTGCAACCAATAAGTAAAGCATGTTTAAGTCATTTTTTGTTGACCGGAGAGAACGCGCCCGAGGAAAAGGCTGATTGAAGCAAATCACCTAGAAAGATAAATATTTCAAAGTAACGAAAGAACAACTTTAAGCTGTCAATCTTACCCGCCATAGCTAACAAGTTGATCAAGTCTTTTAGGGCTTCACTTTCCGAAATTATTAGATTCATAGAAGAACTTAATCCAAAAAAAGCCGCCAGCACAGTAAATTATTAAAATGCTAATTGAATTACCAAATACTGTTGTAGAGGTGCTCTCTTTGCTCTTCCATGCAATTCTTAGTTTTGGATACTATCCAATTTCATGGGAAAAGTCGCAAATTAATCTGATAGATAAACATGGGGAACTGAGGTTTCAGGTCTATGGCTCTCTCCTTTTGTGAAATGTCCGCCAATGAAAGCGAAGCAAGAAAAAATGGAAATACGGTTACGAAAGCTGTAATACCCTTCACAAATACAAAACGTCCCATGCAAGAGCTGGATCGATCGGTGCCAGCTCCAGGTTCCGATATTGACGGTTTCGATAAATGAGCAAAATTTCAGATCGATACCTTAAAAACATATAGTTTTCTATACGCGTGGAAATATATTACAACCTTTCAATTATTAAAAAAAAAAATTAATTAAATTTTGTTTCGGAAGGACCCGAGCATAACCCTTCCTATGCGTTCTTTTTCAGTGTAGTGCAGTGCAAACGAAAAATATTGCACAAAATTTCTACCTCGGAAAAATAAATTACTCACTGAAAATGTTGCAGTGTTCCAGTGCTTTATTAGTCGAACGTACATTTCGTTATGTGTTTGAACTAACGAATAGACGACGTGTGTTTGTAGTGTACAGTGTGTATATGTATTGACGTATGTACGTGGATTCTTTATTTCATATTTTCTAATAAATTTTTCAAAGTTTGTTTTTGAAAGCCCTCCAGTCTTTTAATATCTACAAGTGCCCATACAAATATATTTGCACAACTTTGTTGCGCTGCGTCTTGCATACATGCACACACGTACAAGCATGCGTATGTTCGTATGTGTACGTACATTCAGTTCGCCGAGTAGACGAAGGCGCATACATGCACTAACATGTAAATATGTATAAATATATATGGTACATTGCATATCAACTCATAAGTCACCCACACACAAACGCATACACATACATACTCAAGTGTGTATGTGTGTATTCTAAAGCAGAGGTAAGAGCGAGTGTAACTTCTATTCCCACTACGGCGACTTCTCTGGCTGTAGGGCATTCGTGTACACACATACACACACTCCCACATACATACTCACAACATCCACTTCGTTTGTAGCCTGTCCACCATCATCCCTACGAATCATTCAACCATACTGCCATGCATCCTTCATTGCTCGCGGCCATCCTCTTACTAACCCAACAGCCAGTTAGCGAAGTCACTCTCCACCGTCACCATCGCCACCATCACCGGCCCAGTCGTGTGCGCCGCCTTTGCCGTCACCATTATTGTCATCCGAGTCCTTGCTCAGTGTCGTTATCGCCTTTTGGCTCTAAGCATTGTTTGCCTCCACATATTGCTGTTCCACTGCACTCATGCCTCTGACACGTCGTCCCACCTCGTCTACCTCGGGTTGCCGCCGCGTCGGAGCGCGCACAGGCCAAAGTTTTTCATTTGCCATCTCATCAGCGTTGTGATTTAATTCAGTCCAAAAGGCAACACTGCAACAATAACAACAAACCACCGCACAAACATCTTACCAACCAAACAAAAAGAGGCAAACACCGAACCACCTCGACCCTGGACTCAGACCAGCACCAAGTACTTGCGCCTCTGAGCGCTTGGCAAACGGACGGACCTATTCGTCGTATGTGCCAGCATGTGTTTGTGCGAAGAAGCGGTAACGCAATGAAACCAGAATCAAACCAAATGAAACGAAACCCATCCAAATGCCCGTAGGCGATGAATTTTTCTTAACTTGGCCCCAAGGAGTTTTTGATTTGTGTGCTTCTTTCGTATTCGTTTTTGGTAAACATTGCTGTTGCTTTCGCCATTGTTATTGTTGTTATTTTAGTTTTCCAAATATTTTTGTTTTGTTTTGTTTTGTTTCACATCCGACAACGCTATCGCAGTCGTCGTCGGCGTCGTCATCATCGTCCACCTCATCGATTTGCCCAGCTTTAGATTCTTCCGCTCGCTTTTCTCGTTTTATTCTATCTTCGTTTTTGTGTTTTTGTTTCCCATATTGCCTTCGGTGCAATTCTCTGGTGTGTCTTCATCTAGTCTATACTCGCCTGTGTGTGTGTGTGAGTATAATCTTTAGTCGCTGTTAGTGCTGTTGGTGGCTTATGCTTGGGTGGAGTTGCTGATGGCGCTGTTGCATTGGGGCAGTGGGAGTTGCAGTGTACGTCTATTAGTTCGGATATTTTGCAAAAAAATGAGAGGAGAAGGAAAACTTTCGTAACGTTTCAAGCAAAGCGTTTAGAACTTTAAGGGGAAGTGCATACTCTCGTATGGGTAAATATGTGTGCTTATGTGTACTGAGATCCATATGAGTTCAAAGTTTTACTCAAATGAGTAGTGAGTATGCGATATGGAAAGATGCCTTACCCTGCATGTAGCGAGTGATTTACTGCTTTTATTTTCAAATTCTCGAAAGCAGCACAGTGTATCGAGTGCGCGTTAACTTCGGCTGCACCGAAGCTATAATACCCTTCACAGGTACTTTGCTCATAGCATAAAAGGGTATCAAAAGGTCTTTAGCTTGATTTTGATAGGTCAGTTTGTATGACAGCTATAAGATAAAGTGGTCCGATCTCAACAATATGTCCCGAGATTACAGCGACGCCTTGGATAATAATCTATGCCAAATTTTTTAAATGCATCTCATCAGAAAAAAAGTTTTCCATACAATGACCGGTTTTTGATCGGTCAGCTTGTATGTCAAGTATATGATTTAGTAGATCGAACTCAAAAATTTCTCCGAAGATTAAGGCGATGACTTGCAAAATTTTGTGACGAAATTCGTCAAAAAAAAGTTTTCCTTACAATGACAAGTATTTGATTGTTCACTTTGTTCAGCACTACAATTCAGGTTATGAATGTCCAATTCCAAAAGAAAATAACGGTACTTTATATAAAACCTAAATAACAGAGCGTTGTTTGTTAAGCTTTAGTTCTAAAGACTCTTTTTGTATCATTACTGAAAGTTTTCGGGTATTCTTGTAAATGAAATGGAGCTTGAATGTGTACAAAATACACACCGTTTTTTATCGGCTCGAGTGTTGTCTTCAAAAACTCTTTTAGTAACTATGATCTAACAGAATTTTTCTTCTCACATTTAATAAAAAAATATTTGGTCGTTCTGCTTCCACTGTTCCGAGCCTTCCAGTATATCCGCTACCTCGTTGCGCCTTCGAGCGATAATTTCTCAGTGCAGTTTTTCTGCTTCAGCGACAACGAGACGCTGCGTCTACTTTTCCGCCCTCCTCCCTAGTTTAACTTCATTCGCTGTTTATGCACTGTTTTATTCTGTCGCCTTGCCTGCACTATGAACTTGATATTTTGATTATTGTGGGAGGACAAACGATATTTCATAAGAATATCAAGCTGCAAGCGCCGTATTGTTAAGTTAGGCATCGGAAGTAGCGCAGTAACTACCCTGCTGGAAAATTTGGACTTCTGTTAAATCAACAATGTATTCTAGTGTCATCTTAGCTATATTTATTAAATGGTAGGAGGATTCTGGCATAGTCTGTTATAGTTATTAGTGCATAGGTAAACCATGCTGAGAATCAAGCAAGTGTGGAAATTGACATTTTAATAACCACTGATAATTTCTGCTCAATTTAAATTTACTGAGATCAGCAAGAACCTGCTCTATTTTAATGCTTGCGGAACTTTTTGGGAAAAAAGTATGTTCACCAAAGATCTGATTTTCATGTCAACTGCTCAAAAAAGTCTGATGACATTTATTAAATCTGTAATTGCTTAAATCCTTGGGTACTACGTACTAAAATACATATCCGTGATGTGGACTATCAGATTGTTTTACAAGACAGATTTTCCCACACGGGAGCTATACACATTAACACACATGTTATTTCAAACAAATCCGCTTGTAGGTACTTTTCATTTGTTTTATCTCTCACTCCCTAGCCACGCTGCCTTCATTGAGTCGTAGCTGGCTTTTGTTGATATTAAAGCGAATTGGTGCGTGTCTGTGTGTTTGTGTGCATTTGCTTATAGGATTTTACATATGTGTGGCATTCTTAGTGTAGTGTGGTTTCGGTTTTGGCTTCAGTTGAGCCGAAGCAAAGCACAAAACCTCTGAGGGCGGTTTAAAATTGAGATAAGGTTTATGCCTGAAAAACTTTTCTACGTATGCTAAGATACAGATGTTTGCACATGCACACCTACACCGGCACAAGAACACATCCACATTGGCGAGTATGCACATGCAATATCTTTTAAATACAAATACAAACACATATACTAGTAAGTAAACACAAACAAATATAGAGGAAAGAAAAGTTTTCTCTTTTTTGTGACTCGAAGCGTTCCACTGGGGAGGCATGGACGGAAGAGTACACGGATAAAGGCTCATTCCTACTTATGTACGTTGCCACAAGGATTACACACACAGCGCCACAGGCAGCATTCGGAGAGTTTATGTTATTGGCTACTGTTGTTGTTGTTCCAGATATCTTACTGCTAATTGAACAGGCGCTGCTGCCGCTGCTTGCTGTGCCAGCTACTTACGAACGTAAACTTCAGTTGCTAGTCGAAGCCAAAATGCTCGACTTCGATTCTAATTGCTCTAATTGTTTCACTAACGCGTCGGCTTTAAGAGCATGTAGACACAGCTTATCGAATTCTTGTTTTTATTTGAATGGTCCACTGTGAAACAATGTAAACTGTGAGCTCAGAGCGCTTATAGGTTATATGACTTTCGAAAAACTTCAAGTTGCAGCTCTCTAAGTGTTTAGTGCCCACATCAGCGCTTGCATACTTTCTTGTATTTACATGCAACTTCATATGCGTGTGGCTATGTGGCATGTACTTGGGTACCGTTGAAAATGCACCCTTCTATGTATGGCACTAATTCCGGCTAAAGAGCCTGCAGGAATTTTAAGCTTGCCACATTTTTCGTCACGATGAAATATTATTATGTGCTCCAGGAGAAAAGAAACACAGAGAAAAGGATAGATACATATGGATTAATGCAAAGCTACAAACTCTAGCTTTGGCGCAATGAATTTTAGCTCGCTACTGCCTTCAGCAACATTGTACCATATCAAAAATGGTGAGGGCAGCTTTAAAGTCACATCGAAATCTTGTTGCGACTGCTCTAGTTTTCTTGTAACCAAACGATTTTTGGTGGTTTACTTAATTATGCGTGGCGTTGTATACGGGTGGCTAAATGCCGTACTGTACTAAAAAGAGAAGACACACTATATATCATCCACTCTGTGAGAAATTATTTAACAATGTTAGTTGTTTAAGGTCCACTTAATACGATATAGTATTTAGGAAATCAAATAGCGAATACAATCCCAAGATCGTGAAGGCAGCTAACATACTTGTATTTGCACCCTTAAAAGAAAATATGGCTTTGATTTATTAGAAAGTCTCTATATAACTGAAGTCTTCAGAAATAAAATCAAAATTAGACATACATATCGTACTTCTGACAATCTAAAATATTAAGAAGCGAGTTGTTGGTTTTTGTTGAGATGTCGTGTTCGTCGCCGTGACCAGAAATACAAACTCTTCACAAACACAAAAGTTTCAACTGAACTGGATTATGATTAATAGTTTTGTATGGCACCTATATGGTCGGGGACGACGATTATCCAGTTTCCGTTAGGATGGTAAGGGTTAGAAAAGTTGCCATCGAGGGCATCCAATGGTAGACCCAGGAAACGTGCTGTTTCGACGGGGAAAGGAGTGCGAGAGGTGTATGGTTAGCAGGATACGCAAAGAGGTGGTTAGTGTCATGCGGGGACTCGGTGCACGTTTCACATGTCATTGTCAATTCTGTATAAGTAAGAGTTTAACCTGCTGCAGTAATTAGAGCGAAACTGCGCAAGGATCACTCTCGATTTTCGCGGCAACTCGAGCTCGTCACCTGCAAAGAGTGGTGCTTTGACTACAAGTACGCCATTTACTGAGAGTGAGTCGGTAAATGTATTAATGGCTCCACTGTAAATGGCGGCTCTACGCTACCGGTTATTCTTATGCACTCGTTTTGATTGCCTACATTGACAATTGACGGCTGCCATTTAAATGAACATAATTCGAAACCTGTTTGAGATATCGAATTGAAAGGTATAAGCAATCGATATATGAAAAAAAATCGATTTTTTTAAATTTCACATTGAGACACACCGACTAGCCCTAATATCAATACATAATTAGAAAATCAGCGAACTTTCCTTACAATTATTATTCTTTTCAAAGTATTTCACACCCTTTATATATTTGCAATTTTCGAGAATATCTAACGTTCGATTCTTCCCCAATTTAACCCAACCTTATTCCTTGTTTATTGTAGCCCGGGATACAACCTTGTCGCTGTCTGTAACTCATATTTCTGTAGACTAGTACACCATACGTTCATACATATTTACATATAACCCCACATACCCGCACACTTTCGGCGATCATGTTTGGCAAAACTCGTGCGCCATTTTCCCTTTGGTCACACACACACCTTCGCAGCTAAACGGATGCAATCTTTGACTCGAAATAACAACAACAACTATAAATTCAGCTCCAGGCATTTGCTTCAGTTTTCTTTTGAGTTTGGCAAACTTTTTCAACTGATTTCGCCTTTGAATTTTGTGGGTTTGCTCCGAAGTTTATGAGTTTATTTTCGCTAAAATTTTGTTCCTCTTTTAATTTCGATCGATTGCAATAACTTAATATTTGTAAATATAACAAGTATGGAAGGGTTAGGTTCAGGTATAATCGAATATTCCATACCCGTGCAATAAGTATGGGTCAAATTCAGGGAAATACCTTCAGGTGTGGGCAAATTTTAATTTAAAAAAATAGCGAAAGAGTTCAACATTGATTATTCGACGAAATTGTGTATGGATTACAATCAAATTTGGTATTTCACTAAGTTGTATTATGCTCTCAATTTAATTAAGAGAACTCATATATCGGCCTATGTATGGGGTATAAACTCAGCTATTTTATTCGATTTTACCTATTATCACGCTATTGCAAGAGGGGCCAGCATAATTTTTCCTGGCCTAATTTGGCTGCTTTAGCTTGAATGGGTTGGAATATCACTAGCCTTTTCGATTCGAACAAGGAACACGTGTACACAGTTTCATGACGATTACTCAAGTTAGAGCTTGCACAGACAAGAAGAAGAATTTCAACTCATTTATATATATATATATTTTTAGGGTCTCTGACATTTTCTTCTGTTTGTTACAAACAGCGTGACAAACTTGATATTGTATACCTTGTTCATTTTTGTCTCAAAAGTTGACCTTGACTAAAACGAGATGATCCTTTCAAAGCGTTTTCTTTATTATCAACCCATCATCCTATTGACCGAGCATTTCAACACACGACGCAGCGACTGGAAATCACCCACTCTTACTCTTACTTTGAATACTTGTTGCGTGTGCCCCACTGTGTTAACTGTGAAAGATTTACATAACTCTCAGCGTAGACAAAAAATCAAAGCTGAAAAGTTAAGCTTTTATGCGCTAACAAAATAAACCGAATAAAAATGCCGACCCAAACCTCTTATAGCTCAAAGGAATACACGAAGACCTCGTGAGCGGCAGTTACATATGGTAGATGAGGCGAAAAATGGAACGCTGTGACGGCACACTGTAACCCACACAATGTTGTTGTGTTCATATATTTGTGTTCTTGTTATTGTTACACACCGCTGCCGGTACTGCAGCTGCAGGCACTGCGGCATTTTCTTCAGCGAACGAGCTTAACGCGCAGAACCTACGCGCCAATGCCGCGAGACTGGAGTGTGTGGTAAGAGAAAAGGATTGAATCGTGAAGTGTGCGCGAGTTAGTGTGGTGGCGCGGTCGTAAAATATGTCAAATCGCATGTGAATAGAGCGCCAATCAGTTTCTGAAGTTTTCAGGCTAAAGCTACAACAAAACTCACTTTTCGATATGCAATAGGTAGTTCGTTTCGTTTAGGTAGAGCGAAATAGTTTAACAAAGAGAGCAGAGATTGAATTTGTGCCAATTGAACCATTATTCGTTAAATGAACTGTACAGTTTTGACAAAAAGTTATAATAAAATCTTTACACTTTTCTCATCTTTGCAGAAAAAAATGCGATATGGACCGCGAACGCGAAAGAGATACAAAATCCCTCGAACCCCGCGATCTGTCATCGACGGGACGTATCTTTGCCAGAGGCGACATTAAAATAAGGTAAGCTTCAACAGATACATATTCGCGGCAACAGACTATATTTACTTCTTTAACTTGCAGCGCCTCACCCACTGTCTCACCGACGATCTCGAATTCCTCCTCGCCCACACCCACACCGCCAGCCAGCTCATCGGTGCCCCCAATTGGTTTGCCGACCAGCGTGGGTGGCGGAGCATCCAGCGCTCCTGGTAGCACGTCTGCCGCCAGCGCCAGTTCCTATTTGCATGCCAATCACAAGCCCATTACCGGCATACCGTGCGTAGCAGCTGCCTCGAGATACACGGCACCCGTACATATCGATGTGGGTGGCACGATTTACACTAGCTCATTGGAAACGCTCACCAAGTATCCGGACTCAAAGTTGGCAAAGCTCTTCAACGGCACCATACCGATTGTGTTGGACTCGCTGAAACAGCACTATTTCATTGATCGTGATGGGGGCATGTTCCGACACGTACTGAACTTCATGAGAAACTCAAGACTTTTGATTGCCGATGATTTTCCCGATCTCGAATTGCTGCTCGAGGAGGCACGTTACTTTGAGGTGGAACGTAAGTAAACATAATTGAGTCACATATGTATGTCTTTATATAATATAAGCGAGAAAGGTTTTGATTGAGAGTAAAGAACCATTGACTGCTCTCGGGGGTTGTATAAAAAGGCGGGTGCCTGCAAAACTTTTCGATAAAAGAAATTGATTTCCAATTCAATACTTTTCCATAAGCGAAATTATAAATATTTTTGAGCCGTATATGCTCCCTTCCACTGCGAACTCATGTGCCAAATTTAAAATTCGTCGCTTATTTGATGACTGGGCTCAAGCTTAAGTGTTTTTGTCAAGTTCTTCTGTTGGGGGGGGGTTCCAGCTGGAGACATATCGGTTTTTATTAATATATAATACTTCAAGTCGTTCTCCAGTTATCGCTTTCACGGGTATATACTTAGGAGGCATAGCATAGTCCCTTCAAAGAGAGCCAACATAAATGAGTAACTAAAAACTGGAATTATTATTGGTGTGAATGATTTTGCGAAGTTTAAGGTAAACTTGATATCTAATTTTTATACTAGATCTAGTCCCTTAAACCTTGAAGCTCCTAGACATCTAAGACAAACTCTTGAAAGTCTGGACAGAGCAGGGGTTCAAATCGAGGTGTTCAAGGCTGCTGCCTACTTCCCTGCTCTTTATGCATGTCCCATCCTTACATATGCCCATCCGGCTTTCATCCGATGTCAGTAAGTTGTGACTTATCACTATGGCAACAACGGTCTCGTAGTGCTTTTTGACCGTGTGAGTAAAAAGAATGTGTAAGTTTCTTTGGAGCTCTTGTACTTGATCTTGGCGATCCTGTATATTCTTATAACATGCTATCCCCCCTCATCCGCTGGCAACCCTTTCGGAAATTTAATTTTATATTGATTTCTTTTCTATGTTCTTAGCTATCTCAGTAGTCTAGTAGCGAGCTGCTGTATTCGCTCCAACTGTAAACTGTATGATATTTTGCTGACACCATACTAAAGCACGGTAAAACAAAATTGGATTGACTACCGCTGTCTAACGTTAATGCTTGAGGGCAGGTGATAGGCCCTCAGCATTTTCTTACAAGCCTTTTTATCCTCTCTTCCACAATGAGTTTGCTGCCAAAATTACTCTCAGCTACTTGCCACACTCCTCTAGGGTTAACTTAACTCCATTAAGCCTTTCGAGTTTCCATCTCGGGATCTGGTACATTCTTCTAAAGAGTACCATATACATTTTACAAAATATTGTATTAATTTCACATATAGTACATAACTGTACAGTTTTAAAAATATTACAAAACTCTAATATGCTTGTATGCATTTCCTCACTTGCAGCGATGATCAAACAACTGGAGAGCATGCGCAAGGATCGCGTACGCAATGGCAATTATCTAGTGGCGCCACCAACACCTCCGGCACGCATCAAAAGCAGCCCGCGCACCAACTCCTCCCCCGAATATAATTACGAAGTGGTCGCATTGCATATATCACCCGACTTGGGTGAGCGCATTATGCTCTCCGCCGAGCGTTCACTACTCGACGAAGTCTTTCCCGAAGCCAATCAGGGCACACAGACCAGCCGCAGCGGCGTGTCGTGGAACCAGGGCGATTGGCGGCAAATCATACGCTTTCCATTGAACGGCTACTGCAAGTTGAATTCGGTGCAGGTGCTGACACGCCTACTAAATGCCGGCTTCACCATCGAGGCGAGCACCGGCGGCGGCGTAGAGGGGCAACAGTTCTCCGAGTATCTGCTGGTGCGCCGCATTCCAATGTGATAGTCCTCTGGATGGCAATTTATTTACGTTAAAGTAATTGTTTAAACTTTAAGGAATTTTTAGCGAGAAAAATCAAATATTGAAATAATTCTTGAGCAGAATCAAGCAAATAAAGTAATTTCAAGGAAAAGTATGGCATCTGCAGTGAATACGTAGAAAATTAAGATGAAAGTTCAATGTGAGACATTTTTAAACACGACGCTCGCACACAGCGCATTCGCACGCCATTGCGCATGCGAGTGTGTGTGTGTGTGAGGTGCGTTTGTTGGCGAAGATGATGCAATATGCCATGCATTTTTAATTAGCTCGTAGTCTAAGGATTTGCAATACATATGTATGCGTATACTCAATGTAACTAAATTAATTAATTAGTGTTTTAAGCTCCTAGAGTTAATTGAATGAAATACAAAAATAATTTATTGTTCTAACTTTTATAATTTGACAAAATTTAGTTTAGACGAAAACATGTTGAACGCACTGATTTGCTTGGCGAATTGATTTATTGTACAATTTTAGCTTAAATCGTAAAATTATTGAGATATTGTTTACACTGAACGCCGCTGGAACTTCCGTTAATTTAATCTTAAGAGAAAGTTTTTAGAAATCCGATTTTAGCATTTACATGAAGAGATTTTTTAGAAGGAGTCAAGTGAAAGTCGATGAACTTATGTACGCGCGTGCATGCACTTCTTTGTGTGTATGTGTGTGTTGCATTTGCATTAAACGTTTTATGAATGTAACTTTTACAGAAAATTAAATACTACAATACAGACATAACGTATTGGAATAAATAAAATCAACGCTCATATATACATACATAAATACATACATACATCACATTAGATGTTTTGAAACGTGGTACTCAATAAATTAATTATGTAAAATTAATTACATTAAATGGAAATAATCGTACTTATGGCTTTCAATTCGGTAACTTTTAATGGACGCCAAGTGTAAGTAAAATATGTACAAATACAAGAAGTTTTCCAAAGTAAACAGGACTTTTTGAATCTAGCAACCTCTGGTGGCGCCATCTATATGTCGACTAGTGCGTTAGAATCTACTATCTTTTTCGATTGTTCAGTGAGAATTTCATGACAGTTCATTGGTTGGAAATGAAGTTATTGTGTTTTAAGTGTCAGTATGTTTGTGCTAACGGTGTGAAAATGAGCTTCAAACAAAGAGCCAACCTTAAATTTTGTTTTAAAATTGGTAAAACTTTTACCGAAACATTTCGATTGATGAAACAAGTTTATGGTGATGATTGCCTATCCCGTAGCAGAGTGCTGGAGTGTTTTCAACGTTTTCAAAGTGGTCGAGAGGACATAAATGACCATCAAGGTATTGGCCAATCAAAATCCGTGATCACCGGAAATTCCATCGAAACTGTCCGTGAATTCATCAAAAATCAGCCGAAATTATCATTGATATTCATGGAAATGGAATTGAAAATTTGGGCTTACGAAAGGTGTGTGCACGGTTTGTTCCGCATAAATTGACTGACGAACAAAAATTGCTCCGAATCCAACATTCGAAGGACGATTATTTGACCAAAAAATCACATTTTAACCATTAAGCACTCCCTGTATTCACCTGATATGGGACCGAGCGACTTCTTCCTTTTCGGAAATATGTATTTACCGATGAAAGAAAAGCGTTATGCAGACGTAGAGGCCATTCAAAGGGCTTGCACCGGCATCCTGCGGCCATACCGGCCAACGAGCTAAAATACTCGTTCGACATGTTTTCGACCGTGCAAAAAGCTGTATTGAAGCAGAACAATACTATATTGATTTTGCCGAAAAAACCATTTGTTCTCTCTTTTTTTTAAGTCCTGTTTACTTTGGAATGCATCTTGTATATAACTTTGGGCAAAAAACAGTAAGACTTTTTAATTTAAATTTTGCGCGAAAACCCATCCGTCGAAATACTTTTTTCTAGGTTGGTATGACTGTCGGAGACATCTGTACCAAAAGTCTCATCAAAATAATTGTTAGCGTTTACTATACGCTTGTCTTTCTGAAGTGCGAAGTGCATAAAGTTATATTTGTTGGAAAAGACATTCAGTGATAATTTTTTGCCGCGAATAAGTGTTTTTGATTGGTATACATTATTCACAGGGTATCGAGAACGCGTTGCCGACGAGCCACGTACAGGACGACCCTCAACATCAACTGATGATCAACACGTCAATAAAATAAAGGAAATGACATATTAATAGTCAGAGATCTTACTGGCATCGTTGGAATATCGAAATGATCAATGAAAACTTTTGAAATTTGAATTGTAGCTAAGAAAAGTAAAAGCACATTAACTCTGAGAAACAATAATAAGTCTTGGATCTTTGCTTACGACCCGGAAACAGACGAATATCGTGGCAAAGATGAGCCTAAGCCGAAAAAACCACGACAAAGAAAGGAAAAATCAAGTTTATGGTGACAGTTTTCTTCGATTATCGAGGTGTAGTGCACTCCGAATTTCTTCGACTGGCCAAACTGTCAACAAGGAATAACTATTTGACTGTTAAGCGTCGTTTGCGCGAAGCTATTCATAACAAGTAAGGAAGGGCTAAGTTCGGGTGTCACCGAACATTTTATACTCTCGCATGATAAAGTGATAATCGAGATTTCATTATCCGTCATTTACATATTTTTTTTATTTTGCTGTAAAATTAATTAGAATTAAACTCTGAGAGATTTACCGATATTTTCGGTGAAAAATTAGGTTAGGTTAGGTTAGGCACTGAGTTCTTCGTGTTCGATATCAGGGACCTTGAAAAGTGATAGTCCTATTAGTACAATTTTTCCATCAGGGATACCTCAGCTCAAATACCGTATTTGTGTAAGGTTTTATTCCGCTATCATCATTGGCACCAGATGGAATTCAAAATGGCGTTATATTGGAAGAAGGCATGGTTGTGAACCGATTTCGCCCATATTTCGTACAACTCATTAGGGTGTTAAAAAAATATTATATACCGAATTTCATTGAAATCGGTCTAGTAGTTCCTGAGATATGGTTTTTGGTCCATAAGTTGGTGGTGCCACGCCCATTTTCAATTTTAAAAAAAACCCTGAGTGCAACTTCCTTCTGCCATTTCTTCCGTAAAATTTAGTGTTTCTGACATTTTTTGTTTGTCGGTTAACTCAATTTTTGTTATTTACAACATAACATTTGTTTGGGTGGTGGGGGTGTTTATTATCCTTTTTCTTCCATTTTTTAACTGTATATGTAATTGCCTTAAGCAAACGACTCTATAGAGTTTGGTTGACATAGCTATAGTAGTTTCCGAGATATGTACAAAAAACTTAGTAAGGGGCGGGGCCACGCCCACTTTTCCAAAAAAAATTACGTCCAAATATGCCCCTCTCTAATGCGATCCTTTGTGCCAAATTTCACTTTAATATTGTTTCTTATGGCTTAGTTATGACACTTTATAGGTTTTCGGTTTCCGCAATTTTGTGGGCGTGGCAGTGGACCGATTTTGCCCATCTTCGAACTTAACCTTCTTATGGAGCCAAGAAATACGTGTACCAAGTTTAATCATGATATCTCAATTTTTACTCAAGTTACAGCTTGCACGGACGGACGGACAGACAGACATCCGGATTTCAACTCTACTCGTCACCCTGATCACTTTGGTATATATAACCCTATATCTGACTCTTTTAGTTTTAGGACTTACAAACAACCGTTATGTGAACAAAACTATAATACTCTCCTTAGCAACTTTGTTGTGAGAGTATAAAAAAATTAGAAAATATTAATTTAATAAGAGAGAATGTTAAATTTAGACAGAGAATAGGTAGCTTCACCGGTAGCAGTTAGGAGAGCACGGGAAAGTGATGTGCAGCATTTGCTTAGTTGATCGGCAAACTTGAATCGAGCAGCGTTCAACTATAATAATACATTTGAAAGTAGTTTGCACGCATCAGTTAATATTGGATAAATGTCTGTAGTTTGTGAACATTGCAAAGCATTCAAAGCACTTTGGTTTTGGGAGTTACACCTGAGCTGAAGCATTTTTTGGCGAATTTACAAACGTATGTATAATTCATGCTTCAAAATGAATTTGTTTGGTGCGACCATGTCATTCGTTTATCACGTTTTTCATGCCCACTATTAAAGTAATTTCCACCTTTTAATGTAACTGACATCCGTTCTGATGAAAATGAATTTTACGTACTTTGCAAAAATTATGTTCTCTTTGTTGAAAATTCTACACTATAGATTCAAGACCAGATTTACCATAGAGTAGTCTCATTATTGCCATTCGCTGATGCAAACAATTAATTTTTCCGTATTTATTTTGTTGGGAATTCTAATACTGAAGTTGAACGTCGCGACGTTGCTCTATCGCTTTAAGTGTGAGAAGAGAAATTGTTGAACGCCTACAAAATTTTTAGCACGGTGAAAATGAATTGGTTCGCTTGTTTTAAACAGCCCTTGATCGTACGCCGTCGGATGATGTCATTCCAGCTGATAAAATTCCTGTTTGGGGAGCACGCAAGAGATTTAGTGCTCCTACGATTGATGAAGTTGCCATTGTTATTGTCGGAGATGAGTTTCAGTCGCGTGATATTGTGTTGCATCGTAGGAATTCGAATTTACAACGTGTTTCTGAAACGCATCGTTGCTATAATGCTTTACAATATCCGATTATATTTTGGCAAGGAGAGGATGGGAATCATTTTAATGTCAAAATGATAAATCCATCGAACGATGGTGAAAACTACATCAAATCTATTGAGAAATATTTTATTTTATAGTCGATTGCATTGTTTCATTGTAGATTTGAAATAAATAAAATGGTGAGCGCAATGAATTATTATTCATATCATTTGATGATCCGTCAAAATGAGATTAATCATATTTTGCACTGTCGACGACTTTTCCATCAGTATGCTGTAGATATGTATGCAAAGACTGAAACTGAGCGATTGAATTTTATCTTATTTTTGGTGAGGTGCGTTGTTGAATGTACTCTGTAGAGTGTTGCTCATATTTAATTTTGTTAGTGAATAAAATAACGCCATCAAATTTAGATGTCATTTCGGCAGAAATTCCCGATGCCACGACACATCCAGAATTGTTCATTGCCGTTGTTAAAAGCATGATCCATGACCCGTGTGGAGAATTTAAAGTTCATTCGCCATGCATGTTTAATGGGAAGCGTACGAAACGAGAAACAAAAGTAGTAATTTATTTCATAACGCTCTACGAAGCGGGCGGGGTTCAGCTAGTTTAGTATATAATATGTATTATCTTCTATTATTCTACATTTTTATATTCCAGTGCGAAAATAAGCGAAATCGGACTACAACCTCGCCTACATCCCATATAACTCAATTTTAAATTCCATCATATTCTTTTTTCAGTTTGCAAATCAAACAGCAACGCACAAAAAGATTATTAGTATTAGGCCACCTTATGACCAAAAAGTGTCCAAATCGGACCAAATATATTTCAGTCCCTAGATACCGCATATATGGATCAAGTTTCCAATTGCGAACTTTTTAACGAACACATCGGTCAATCTGTGAGACATCTTATAGAAATTTCGAGAAAATCCTTTTCTAATAATAGTACGCATGTATGCGAAAAATGTGTTGTCTCGAGTAAATAATTTATTTAACCCCCATATACCTAATACGACGCTATAACGCATATATCGGCAAATGTGTGAGTTATGTTATTAAAATTATGGTAGCGTGTTTTTCTGATAATGAACTATTATGTATTTTGTATCTAAATGGATAAAATCGGGACCAACAAACCAACAAACTTTATACACCGGAAATGAAGCATGAGTATGAAATGTTCAGCTACATATTTCCGAACTTACTTTCTCCTTAGTTGTTTCTTTTAAACTTTTTTCCTGACTGTTGAGCGATTCTTTTACGACTATTATTTTATTATAATATACTTTATTTTTATTTATTTGCGAACGTCTCAAACTGAGTAATTTACCAGAACTGATCATCAAATATATATATATAATGTTTACTTTCACAGGGTTTTCTTTAAATAAATATTAAACGATGTGAATTTCTTAATGACAAAAACATCAGTTTTATAAATCTCCAACAGCAGTGAGGACTAGACTGTCTTATCTAATCCTTCAAGTTTTCGGTCGGAACATGGTATTATATAATTATCTTATGTGTAGTGGTTTTGAACATATGTATTTGTAGATATGTACTTGTATACTACTCAATCGCTAGTCGAGGTTGGCGATTTTTCCGTACCAAATCCATTCGCTCCGTCATGTATAAACAATAAGGGTTGAAAAATATCAATATCAAATAAAAATTCTCGACTCTCTCCTTAGAGTTTTTTTATTTAACTAGAACACTGTCCGATCTTCAAGATATTTGATTTAATCATTCTCAAGTTCAAAATATTTTCTATATAAAGGGTGATTTTTTAAGAGCTTGATAACTTTTTAAAAAAAAAAAAACGCATAAAATTTGCAAAATCTCATCGGTTCTTTATTTGAAACGTTAGATTGGTTCATGACATTTACTTTTTGAAGATAATTTCATTTAAATGTTGACCGCGGCTGCGTCTTAGGTGGTCCATTCGGAAAGTCCAATTTTGGGCAACTTTTTCGAGCATTTCGGCCGGAATAGCCCGAATTTCTTCGGAAATGTTGTCTTCCAAAGCTGGAATAGTTGCTGGCTTATTTCTGTAGACTTTAGACTTGACGTAGCCCCACAAAAAATAGTCTAAAGGCGTTAAATTGCATGATCTTGGTGGCCAACTTACGGGTCCATTTCTTGAGATGAATTGTTGTCCGAAGTTTTCCCTCAAAATGGCCATAGAATCGCGAGCTGTGTGGCATGTAGCGCCATCTTGTTGAAACCACATGTCAACCAAGTTCAGTTCTTCCATTTTTGGCAACAAAAAGTTTGTTAGCATCGAACGATAGCGATCGCCATTCACCGTAACGTTGCGTCCAACAGCATCTTTGAAAAAATACGGTCCAATGATTCCACCAGCGTACAAACCACACCAAACAGTGCATTTTTCGGGATGCATGGGCAGTTCTTGAACGGCTTCTGGTTGCTCTTCACCCCAAATGCGGCAATTTTGCTTATTTACGTAGCCATTCAACCAGAAATGAGTAGACCATAAATCGGACGTAAAGCGCGAAACACATTTCGAACCGAACACTGATTTTGGTAATAAAATTCAATGATTTGCAAGCGTTGCTCGTTAGTAAGTCTATTCATGATGAAATGTCAAAGCATACTGAGCATCTTTCTCTTTGACACCATGTCTGAAATCCCACGTGATCTGTCAAATACTAATGCATGAAAATCCTAACCTCAAAAAAATCACCCGTTATTATTATTACATGCTAATGCTTGTACACTACGGTCAGTAAATTCAGCCTTCACGACGAAACATCCCCAAATGGGTTGAGGCTGATCGACTTCGCCGGGGCCCGAAATATGGTTATCTGTAGTACTAGAGGATGGAGTCATGTGTAGAAGTTCACGCAAGTGAGGAAAGTTCTCTGATCGCCATTCACTTGGGAGTGGCCAGAAACGATTCTTTTACATATGACTCAAGCAGCTCACGACTTCCGGTCTTTAACCAAGTATCCTCTGGGTAGCCTAAGAACATCCGTTTGAAGGCGAGCTAAAGTGAGAAGGCGAAACATCCCCTGCATAGGGTTGTGCGCTGGGTTTGGGACCCGCCACGTAAAAAAACACCCCCAATGAAAAGGAACAACAAGCCTCGGATGAGTGACCCCCTTTTGATGACGACCATGGCAAACGAAATAAGGACTACGAATTGAGGGCATGCACCTGGAATGTCCGGTCCCTTAATTGGGAAGGTGCCGCTGCCCAGCTGGTTGATGTCCTCGTGAAAATAAAGGCTGACATCACCGCCGTCCAAGAAATGCGATGGACGGGACAAGGACAGAGACAAGTAGGTCCTTGTGACATTTACTACAGTGGCCATATAAAGGAGCGCAAATTCGGTGTGGTATTCATGGTGGGAGAGAGACTCCGTCCCCGACTCCTGACAGTCACCCCGGTGGATGAACGTCTCGCCACAATCCACTACAAAGCGAGGCTCTTCAACATATCGCTCATTTGCGCCCACGCCCAGACGGAAGAGAAGGACCGAAGATGCCTTTTATGAGTGCTTGGAGAGCCCCTATGAGAGCTGCCTCCACCACGATGTCAAAATCATGCTTGGCGACTTTAACGCCAGGGTGGGCAAAGATATCTTTAGCAAAACGGTCGGTAAATTCATCCTCCATGAGAAAACACCTCCAGGTAGGTGGAGGCTCATCGACTTCCCCGGGGCCCGAAATATGGTTATCTGTAGTAATAGATTCCAGCATAGGAAAATTCATAGAGCTACCCGGCTGTCTCCGGATCGAAAAGCCACCAATTAGATTGATCATGTTGTGGTAGACGAAAGTCTCTTGTGTTTTAGACGAGCGAATGCTCCAAGGTCCTAACATCGATTCGGACCACTATCTTGTTGCAATCAAGATTCGCATACACCTCTGTGCAGCAAAAAACGCACGCCAACAAACAAAAGGAAGGTTCGACGTCGAGAAGCTGCAATCACAACAGACAGCCGAACGTTTGCCTACTCAACTTGCACTCTTGCTCTCTGAGAGCATTCATCAGCAACTCTGTATAAAAGAACAGTGAGATGGCATTTCAAGCTCCTTACGTACAGCTGCAACCGATACCATTGGTTTTCGGAAAATGCAAAAAAAAAACAGCTGAAATTATGAGGAGTACCGTGTCCGGGGGAGAGAAAACCGACTGCCTACCTCGCAACGTTACAATCGACCACAACATCTGTGGGATGGGATAGATTCCGAGAGTTGAAGAGGGAAGCGAGATGCATTTGCAGACAAAAAGAGAGAGGCCGAAAGGCATGAGTACGAAGAGATTGACAAGCTGGTCGACAGGGGTCATGCTCGAAAATTCTACGAAAAGATGTTGCAGCTAACAGAAGGTTTCAAGACCGGAGCATACTCTTGTAGAACCCCCAAAGGTGATCTAGTGATTGATGTCCACAGCATACTGATATTATGGAGGGAACACTTCTCCAGCTTGTTGAGTCGCTGTGAAAACATAACACTTGAAGATGGAGAGCCCGATTTCCCAATCGACGACGATGGAGGAGACGTTCCATTGCCTGACCATGAAGAAGTTCGAAAAGCAATTTTCCGACCGAAGCACAACAAAGCTATAGGGGCCGATGGATTGCCGGCCGAGCTATTCAAACACGGCGGCGGAGAACTGATAAGGAGCATGCATCAGCTTCTTTGTAGAATATGGTCGGACAAAAGCATGCCCAACGATTGGAGTTTAAGTGTGCTCTGCCCAATCAACAAAAACGGAGACAACACAATCTTCGCCAATTACCGTGGCATAAACCCCCTCAACATCGCGTGCAAGGTACTATCGAGCGTATTGTGTGAAAGATTAAAGCCCACCGTCAACAAACTGATTGGACCTTATCAGTGTAGCTTTAGACCTGGCAAATCAACAACCGACCAGATATTCACCATGCGCCAAATTTAGGAAAAGACCCGTGAAAGGAGAATCGACACACACCACCTCTTCGTCGATTTGAAAGCTGCTTTCGTCAACACGAAAAGAAGCTGCCTCTATGCCGCGATGTCTGAATTTGGTATCCCCGCAAAACTTATACGGCTGTGTAAACTGACGTTGAGCAACACCAAACGCTCTGTCAGGATCGGGAAGGACATCTCCGAGCCGTTCGATACCAAACGAGTTTCTAGACAAGGCGAATCCCTATCGTGCGACCTCTTCAATCTGCTGCTGGAGAAAATAATTTGAGCTACAGAACTTAATCGAGCAGGTACAATCTTGTATAAGAGTGTACAGCTGCTGGCGTAAGCCGATGATATTGATATCATCGGCCTCAACACCCGCGCCGTTAGTTCTGCTTTCTCCAGACAGGATAAGAAAGCGAATCATATGGATTTGGTAGGGAACGAGGGCAAGACGAAATATCTTCTGTCATCAAACAAACAGTCATCATAGTTGTAGACATTTTCGTATATTTGGGAACCATTGTAAACACCAAAAACAATGTCAGCCTGGAAATCCAACGCAGGATAACTCCGACCAACAGGTGCTACTTCGGACTGAGTAGGCAATTGAGAAGTAAAGTTCTCTCTCGACGAACAAAAACCAAACTCTAAAAGTCGCTCATAATTCCCGTCCTGCTATATGGTGCAGAGGCTTGGACGATGACAACAACTGAGTCGACAATTCGAGTTTTCGAGAGAAAAGTTCGGCGAAAGATTTATGGTCCCTTGCGCTTTGCCACGGCGAACATTGCATTCGATGAAACGATGAGCTGTATGAGAAATACGACGGCATTGACATAGTTCCTCGAATTAAGAGACAGCGGCTGCGCTCCTAGGTCATGCCGTCCGAATGGACGAAAACTCTCCAGCTCTGAAAGTATACCCGCCAGGGAAGCAGAGGAAAAGGAAGACCTCCACTCCTTTGGAAGGACCAAGTGGAGAAGGACCTAGCTTTGCTTGAAATATCCAATTGGCGCCACATAGCGAAGAAGTGACTGTCGCGCAATTGTTAACTCGACGGTAATCTCGTAAGCGGTGTCTACGCCAGTAAAGAAGAAGAATGCTTCTTTTCTTACAATGGTAAAAAGCATATTTCATGTTTAGATTAAACATCATAACACATCTAATTCCAATCTGTAGGACGCTGTTGTTGCTCGGAAATGTTCCAAGCAGTATTTGGAATTATTTTCATCGTCTATCTCAAACATATCAAAACAATTAATGTAATTGTATCGCTTGGATATTGGGATCAAAGTTAGACCAAATTGTTGGGCTAAGCACTTTACAGCCTGTATAATATAAAATATAACTTTATACCTGCCGTGAATTGTTTTAATTGTTGTGTGAGCAAAACTATTATACTCTGTGCGATATCAGATTTTAACCTATGAAAATTTCAGGCCGCTAAATCTAGTACTTTCGCAAAGTTTGGTTGGGACGGAGTGATTTGTTCAAGTGAGATTTTCCAATCAAGCTTATTTTGTTGTACACAGTTTAATTTATTGGCGCTTGGAGTCACGTCCATTTTACAACTTTTTCTTGACCTTCATTTAACTTGTTGCTCAACAATAGCCAAGACATGCTCCTAATTTTCACTTCCTTTAAACTACAGTCTCTCTCAGAGGAATTAAAACCAAAAACGTCTGGTTCTAACATAAAATAGAATTCATCTTTGACTTGTCTCTGTGCGCCACCTAACGGCGAATGGTTGCAATGAAGGCTGTATGAAACACAGGGTGGTTTAGGATTTTGGTCGCACAGTTTCCGGATGTTGCAATTTGCATTAGGTATACTCGTATTGTGATTGACTTGATGGAGGACAACGCTTTTGGAGAAATTAAATTTAGTGACTAAGGTACACACTTAACCCTTAGCCACCTAACGTCTTTTTTAAACACTCTACCATCTATCGTCGGTCAAAGTTAACATAATTTTAGTGTTTAAAGTATAAATATAATAATAAAACATCAACTCTTTTGTATCTTTTATTTAATATTAACAAAAAATTAACTTAAAAGAAGTTTCATACTTCAATATCATTTTTTATTCATTGTTATACGAATTTTGTAAGAAAACGTAGAGTCACTGTGACCGGCGTTAGGTGGCTAAGGGCTAATATAAAATAAATTAAATTTATCAAAAGTAATATGGGCTTTTTCAGGATTTGTGGTTAGTTTTTTGCAGTAGAAAAAATTTGCAGTGTGGATGTGTGTATGTGAATTTATTGTTATTAGCTAAAAAGTAAGAGAATACTTATTGAAAGTTATTTAAATGTCTAAACAGCTATAGAAAATTAGTTAATGCGTTGAGGCACTATCGCTCTTTAATTGTAATAAGAATTGGCATCCAAATTTAATAAATTTACAAAAAAAGCAGCAGATGTTTGTCAGCTTTCCAAGTTCAAATTGCAGTTTTAGCGATCATAATAAAAAGCCATTTTCAGTTTCCCAGAGTCAAATTTAACTACTTATAAATTTAAGATTATTGAGCTCAAACTATTGAAATGAATTACACCTGAAGTTTAGAATATGAAGGAGGCGTTTGAGTAAACGATTGATTTGCTGAACTAACTTTTGGGCCTAGAACTATATTCGCGCTGTTTACCAACATATAGTGTAACCTCAGCATTATTCCTCTGTTACGAAATTCCGAACACGCGTTGGACAGCTACTGACCTTGTGCGTCTTTTTCGAAGCATGGTTTTCATTTGAAGCGAAAAAAGAAATTGTTTCACTCAATTACATAGATTTTTGCGCCTGAAAAAGTGTTTTTGCGAGGAGTTCTCCATTACTTTAATATGAAGAAACCCTCAGGCGAAAGTCATCGTATTTTAGTGGAAGCCAAAAAATTTGAAGATGAGAAAGTAGACTATTCGTAAATACAAGAAAAGTTTGCAGAATATTTGAGTTGAGTTTGAATATTTCAAAAAGTTTATTCGGAAAGTGATTGGATATAATATTAATTGAGCTCAAGAGACGAAGTCAGAATTATCGCTTTAACGTAACAAAAATAAGTTGTCTTTACATCGGATTGCGACTGGTGTTGAAAATTTAATCCATTAAGACTCTACATCTAATATTTGAGAAACGAGGACAACCAGCCCAATCAACGGTAAAGCCGAATATCCATGATGCCAAGGTAATGTTCTTTGCATTTGAGGTGATCAGAGCAGAGTGCTGTATTATACCTCACGTTGCAAGACCGGTTAAAAACTACTTAGAAAATAGCGGATAAGAAGTTTTGCCTCATCCAAATTATAGCCAAAGCCCTGCTCCTTCTGATTGCAAAATGTTTCGGTCGATGCAGAACGCCCTCACTGGAAAACGGTTTACATGAAAACAGGTTATCAAAAATTGGATTGATTTATTATTGATATAGTATTGGGACGGATTCCACAAACTGCCACAAAGGTAAGAGTAATACTAGTAATACACAATAATACTATTGTTCATGCTTTTCAAATTACAAAAAAGAGACACATTAAAGGGCACACTTATTGTGAAGTTTTGGAAATATTTATTTTTTTTATATTACGACAGATTGAATTCTCCTCCTTTGGTACCAAAACCCAGGGTTGGTCTGGGACAAGAACACGAAACTTCGCCAGTTGCTTCCATACTTTAAGAGTTTATGCCATTTGTACATCCCAAGTGTAGAAAGGTCGCTATTTATTACATCCATGTCGCCATATAGGTCATCAAGTTTGTGGTTCCATCTTCTTCGTTTTCTCGAATGCTCCAAGTGCTCTCTCATTTCGGACCATGTTTCTGCGCCGAATACTCGTAATAGGACGGGAATAATGAGAGCCTTATGTAGTATTATTTACAATGGGCTTAAGTCTTTCGCACAATAATAAAAGACTGATTCCGCGATACTCGTAGTTACCGCAGACTGCGGGATTTCCCTGCTTGTGGATAGGCCAGAGTACCCTCGCATTACCCATCATTGGGCATGTATTTATCCGACCAGATCATGCTTAGCAGCTGAAACTTTCCTACACCTCGCCAGCGGCTTTAAACAGCTCCACCGGTAATCCATCGACCTATGTAGCTTTGTTAATCTAAAGCCGCCTTAGAGCTGTTTTCACCAGATTGTCTGTCTCTCCGTCCGTCTGTTCGCCAGTAAACGCGATAACTTGAGTAAATATTGTTATGGTATCTTGTTGAATATTGGTATACGTGTTTCTTGCAAAACACTTTGTAGATGGGCGTTATTGGATCACTGTACGCTCACAAAACGCCATTTAGTAAAAACCAGTAATGTGCCAATACAAAGCACTAAATTAAGATAAATAACCATAATTTAACAACAGTAATAAAAGGCGCCTGTGGGCTAAAAATTAAAAAAATGAACGTGTAATGTATATATCTCCTAAACCACTTAATATACAATAATCAAATTCACTCAGGATAAATCTCCTAAGCACCCTCACCGCCGCTGTAAAAATGAATGAAATCGGAAGATTACCCGTCATCTCCCCATCTAATTATTAAAAGTGCAATAAGTCAATAACTAAATACGTCAGAGACATTAAAATTTACCTCCGAGATGTTATGAGTGAGTTTATAGTAATTGAACGAAGCGCATGGCACCGCCCAAGTGAAGTCACATCCCGCTCATCCGATTTCAATCCAAATTGGTATGTGACATTATTCTCATATTCCTATGTCATGGTGTGAAAATGGGCAAAATCGAGTCACAACCACGTCTACTGCTCATAGAGTATAATTTTAAATTCCGTTTGAATCTTTCACTTCCCAGTGTACAAAAACAAGAAGCAATTAACATAACGGGATAAAACTTAGAACGAATATTTCCTTTAAAATATGTCACCTTATGACCAAAAGCTGTCCAAAACCAACACGGTCTGTTCAATCCCCTAGTTATGAATATTTGGAACCAAGTACCTATAGCTGACTCTTGACAGAAAATATCGATCAATGTGTGAGATATACAATATATAGACTATACATGTATATACACTAATTCTTGGCGAGAGTATTCTTACGCGACAATTACCTCACTGGACAGACTTAAGGAATATGCAGAGAAACCTAACAACAGTATGCTCAACCTTTCATATTTCTACATAAGTAAGTAGCATAATACTTATTGGGTGCTGGAAAGTAAGAATTTAAAAACTTACTTACGTCAAGTACTCCACCTCAAGGGGGTTTAATGTCAGCGGACATATCAATATATGTATGTATGTTCTTCCAAACCGTACCTTTAGTTAAAATGCCATTAAGTGCTGCGTAAGTAAAAGTAAAAATAAAATGTCTGCCATTAATTTTAGACAAGGTGTATCTCACTATAATCGCTCGCTTATAACCCATACATATAAATATTTGATGGCCCAAATGTCGCCAAATCAATAAGGCTATAACTTATGTATGGTTTAAAGGAGCGCTTTTATTTGCAATAAAAATGTATTGTTCATCTTCGAATAGAGGGTGCTTCGTGCTTATTTGTTGCGATATGATATGTTTTGATTTTGCCAGAGATAATGCTTTGTCATAGTAAGCAGGTGAAACGTTTATTCCACGTACATATATTGTATATGCTGCATTCTAAAATTAGGAAAAAAATATAAAATATTATTAAGGAAAATAAAAGAAGCAATCAGTTGTAAAATTAATGGTAAAGTTTTAGGGACAGGAGATTGATGTAATTGAAGATTTGAAAACAAATATTGTAACATACAAACATACTAAAGAGAGGAGAAAACTTTTAAAAAGCTTCAACTGAAAGAAAACTCTTGAGCGAGACCGATTACTTATTCTGAGCATCAAACGACATTACTTGGCGTAACAATTTCTTGATGTGATGGAACTTTCTTCTGTCCTGAATTATATTTTATTAAAAGGAAGAAAAAGATATTTCAATGTTGAATTACTTAAAGAAAAAAGAGTTTTCTATTTAAAAAAAATAGTGAAAATAACGGGTGCTTTAAATGGAGGTACTGTTTTGACAGATCTTTATTTATTATTTGTATAGCATATTCGGCCTTCAGAGTGTGCTATTCGCAAAACCATCACCTAATCAGACCCAGCATTCATAAAGCATCCGTAGCAGAGAGTGTACACGAAGACCATGGAGAGTCGATTCGACGCCATTCGCAGCAACTCAGACTAACGTATGAGACGACTTGGCGCATTTTACATCGAAATCTTAAATTTAAAGCGAACACGATACAGCTTGTGAGAACTTCATTTGGGACGAAGAGCAACCTTAAGAGATTCAAGAGCTGTCATTCATCAAGAAAAAAACAACGGTTTGGTGTGGTTTCTCGCGTCATGATAACCGACTATTTGATACCTGAAATTGAAGATCATGATTTCGGCGACATTTGAAATGAAATACGCTTGTATCTTTTATAATTCTGAGGACTGAGTATTTAACTACAAAGGATCTAACAGACTTATTGCGGAGCAACGTGCAAATCGTGAACATTTATGAATAACGCATCGCCTCCTGTGTCCAATATTCGATCGATGTAATCACCAAGCAGAATCGGTAATTATAGTAGCCATGAATCACACATTCACACCACGTTTACTCTAATGGTTAATGCGAATTCTCGGAGGTGCCGTAAGTTGAGCATAGAAGACGCTATTGCTGCTGTAGAGCAGAGTATCGAAGAAGACCCGAATGCGTTTCATCCGCCATCCCACGCAAAAATTTTGCCGAAAGATCTTTTTTTGTGGGCTTTAAAAATCCAACTCGTGCCAGAATTGAAGTCGAACGACCATCAAACTTATCGCACGTTCTGTAAATAAGCCCAAAACAATGATGGCCACAGATTCCGATTTTCCGAAGCAAATATTGTTCAGCGACGAACCTCACTTTTGGTAAACCAAATTGTCGATTTTGGAATGATGATAATCCACTGGCAATAGTTGAGACGCCTTACATCCTCAAAAAAGTGTCAAAAAGTTGGTATCTCCCTCTTCAAAAATCAAGCCGGTCAAAATGTTACAGTAAATGGGAAACGATATAGAGCCATGATTCATAATATTTTCCTGTCTGAACGATGTTAATGTGGACAACCTTTCGTTTCAACTAGACTGTAGCGCAGTCTACAAAGAACCAACGAAACATTCAATTTATTGAGGGAAACTTTTCGTGAGCGCATTATAGACTTTTTATGAAAACAAGAAAAAAGAAACGTTCGACGGCAATCTAATTTAGGTTATTAGTAATATGTGAATTTCTAATATGTGAAACACCCTGTATCGTTTATTGCTAATGCTATGTTGTATGTGTGTACATGTAGGTGTATGTCTACGCATTTGATCACATAGGTGAAAGGCATGCAATTTTCGAAAGCGAATATTGAATTGGTGATTGCACATTTTATTGAGGGCCACTCAGTGCAGCTATCATCTTTCGGAATTGGAGCATTTTCGGCAATCAACTCACGCACAAACAAGCTCACAAGATATCTCGTGCACACACACATTTACGTAAATGATGCTAGATGTATACTCGGCAGATAAGGACAAACATAAATTGTTGGAGCTGTTGGGCTTTCGTTAAATTCCACCCCGCCATCATTCACGTTTGTGCTTTTTATTGCTGTTTTGTTTTTGTAACAACATACCTTTGTGTACGTGTATGTGTGTGTGTACTTGTACTCACTTGTTTATGGCTGCCACTAAAAATATATAAATTTTATTTCAAAATAATAAAGCGACTTTGCTTGAGTGCTTTTTTCCGGTTGATGCGTGTCCCGACGATGGACTTACTTTTGTATGCTTTTATGCACACACACATACATACATATATGCCATATGCACACGCACACATATAAAAGGGAGTGGATAGTTGGCAGCACGTATGAGCAAGGACATTCTTGCAGCTTACTTTAGGACGTGCGTAGGCTTGTGTGCGTTTCCGCAGGCTCTCATTGCGTCAGACAATGCCACGCTCCGACGCTACACAATTAGATTATGCCGAATTTATTTCTACGCACTCACACAACATTTGCACACGCACTTATGCATCTGTGATTAGTGTCTGTGTGCGTGTGCTCACTTAATTTCCTTATGAAGTCGTGCCGTCTTCGGCGAGGTGATACTTTGTCGTCGACTAGACGAAAATGGCGGCCAAATTCAGTTTGCAAATTGAAATAAAGAAAATGAACGAAATCAAAAGAGACCAACAGAGCTGCGAACACTTTAAGCGAGCGCAAATGGCCGCCTGAAGACAATGTGGCTGGCAGAGAAAGGAAAAGAAACAGAACTAGCCACTAAATCTACTAAAACATAGCACGAAATTGGAACAAACGCAATGAAGTGTACGCAACTTAGGCGAATTGAATTGACCTGCGCTGCGTCGTGCTTGGCTGCGCTGTGTTATGCTGCGTTGCGCTGCTCGGTGCTGTGAGCTGATGTCAAGTGTGTTAAAGTGTTGTAAAAATCTGGAATGAGCGCAAAATTTGTTGCAACAATTTTACGACGCTCTGCTTGTGGTCGAAGTAAATTGAAGTTCTTACGGGAACAATGAGGCGTTTTAGGTCTGATGCTGTGACAGTTCTGCTAGTGCTGTCACAGTTTACAGTGTTCACAACAGCGAATTAGCCGAGTTCTTGCAAATAAATCTTTACTTGAACAAAAAAAAAATGCTAGTTCAAAGCTATGTTATATAATATAAAGTGGAAGCCCTTTTAAGGAAGTGACCATTTCAAAACCCTCCAATACTCAAAGTGGGAAAAATTCCTTTTATTCATCAGGCAGGATGATAAGTTTCTAGCATTTTCCTTTCCTGACAATGCACCAACAGAATTGAATTCATATTTTTGAAGTTAGGTCTGTGTTTTAAAAGCCATGCGGAATATAAAAAAAGGATTACCGAGTGTTAATCAACCTTCTTCTTCTTCTTTACTGGCGTAGAGACCGCTTACGCGATTCTAGCCGAGTCAACAACAGCGCGCCAGTCGTTTCTTCTCTTCGCTACGTGGCGACAATTGGATATTCCAAAGGAGGGTCTCTCATCCGAGGCTGTTTGTTGTTTTACAATGGGGTTTTTTTTTTTACGTGGCGGGTCCCGAGCCCAACGCACAACCCTATGCAGGGGATGTTTCGCCTTCTCACTTTAGCTCGCCTTCAAACGGATGTGTTTTGGCTACCGAGAGGATACTTGGTCTAAGACCGGAAATCGTGAGCTGCTTGAGCCATAAGTAAAAGAATCGTGTCTGGCCTTTCCCAAGTGAATGGCGTTCAGAGAATTTTCCTTACGTGCGTGAACTTCTACACATGACTCCATCCTCCTGGAGGGGGATCAAACCACTAGTTTAAATAAGCTGATGCCAAAAAGTGGCTTCATAAGCGATAGCGACAAAACAATTTGTAGATGATGTTAAGTTACCATAAAATGAGGATCAAAGAGATATATACTTTATGAAGATATTGATGCTCTGTGCGAATTTGGGGCATACTCTTACGAACTGCCCTAAGCTAGTTATATTGTAAAATAAATGGTTCCATTCATTTCCGATTGAGGAAATTTATAAAAACACAGTTTTGAGGAAAACTCGATTAAAGTTGCAAGTACGCAAAAACAGGAACCGACGGTTCCTTCTTCTAACATTTTCGTCCTTTTTCGAATTTCCAAAAAACGTTGCTACCATAGTCTCTATGATAAGGAAGCAATTTATGAAAAAAAACACGATTTGTTGAGTCCAAGGAGAAATTTAGGCGCAAGAAGGAAGTCATCACCTAGCCTCAGACTTGTTTTGAACTACATACATAAAAAAATAAAGTCGAATTTTGTTGAAACAAAGAAAAATATTACCTTCGACTGAACTGAAGCTTCTCATGCTGATGATTAATATTTACTTTTAATACCATCTCCGACGTTTCCACCTGGGTGTTACAAACTTCATGGTAAACTTAATATACCCCGTTGGGGGTATATTGTTTTCTTCAAAAAGAGTTGAATACTTCAATCCTTTTGTTATTTGCCTATATCAGTGTTTCTCAAAGTGGGCGATAACGCCCCCTTGTGGGCGCTGCAGGTGTCAAGGGGGGCGGTAAGAAACCCAGAAAGAAAATGGAGCCGTTGTGTAGAAAGAGGCGTAGAGATGAGAAAATATGTGAAGAACTATTATTTGCTAGAAATTTAGAGACCGATACAAAAGTCGAAACCATATTCAATATATTGGAAAAGTTTTGCGATGAGGAAGAGATTCCTTTGAAAAATATTATTTCAATTGCTACGGATGGCGCTCCGGCTCCATAAAGGCTTAATAGCGCACTTAGAAAATAAAATTCCAGATGTCCTTGGCGTACATTTAGTTGCTAGAAACTTAAGTGAAAAACTATTTCAATCACTGCAATATTCCATCAAAGCAGTCAATAAAATCCGCAACAGCTCTTTGAATGATAGATTAGTTCTTGGAAACTAACGATATCAGACTGGGTGTTGGATCCGTTTTCAAATGTCAACACAGCAATGTCACCTCAGCTGGAAGAAGAACTTATAGAATTGACAACAAACGAGGAAATAAAAATCAAGTTCAAAAATGGTTCCAAGAATTTTGGCTACAAAAACCGATCTCGCAATTGTACCCTGGATTGTGGTCAATCCTTCAACGATTCTTGATAGCATTCCCATCGTCATATTTGTGTGAATGTGGATTTAGTGCTGTGACAACACTGCTTACTAAAAATAGAAATCGTTTGCTTGTTACCGAACGTGGCGACTTGCGACTGTTCTTGAGTAAATTGGAACCTGATATTAACAAACGTATTAACAGCATCAGATTCATTCTTCACATTAGTTTTTATATATGGATCGATTATTTTAGTTTAATTTTTAATAAAAGATTCTCTGTTTTAATACTATAAAGTTGTGTTTCAATAATCATTTGACACTCAGCTTTTTGTCAAATGGACCTTTCGGTTTTATTACTTCTTGTCAACTGTCTCTACATTAGCATTGAATACAAACTTGAACTCAAAATTAACAAATACAGAAAATGAATACATATACGAAAATGAACAAGTGTATGAGTATACATATGTAAAAGAAATAGAGATCACACGTCATAGTGAGGACACATTCTTATTGGCAGGTGGAGCCCGTAAGAGTTAACTTGAGACCTAAGCGCCGTTGTATGTTACCTACTGCGCTCAGGTTTCAAGTTGCCGGTTATAGTAAAAGTTTCGTTTAGAATTCTCCGTTAATATACGTACATATATACAGTACTTGTCCAATAAATTACGAACGAGAGCAAAAAAACAAAAATATATATATGTATATGTATATATATGGCGACAAAATATTGAATATGATTCAATACAAAAATATAATAATTTAAGTTTAATGTATATAGCATATAAAAAATATTTTTTTTTTAAAATTAGCCAAATATTTATGTTTTTATTAATGATTAAAGTTAGAACTATTTTTTACTTCGTTCGTAATTTATTGGACAAGTACTGTAGGTCACAATAATTAATTTGAAGTTATAGTGGTTTTTAAATAGGTGAAAAAATGGGGGGCGCTAAAAAAATATTTATTCTCAAAGTGAGCGGTAGACAAAATAAATTTGGGAACCACTGGCCTATATTTATGTTATACATATATATCTTATACCTTGCAGTTATTTGTTGTCTTAATGTTGTATATTAATTGTTTCTTTTGTAAAATGACACACTGTGCGACACATATTGTTGCTATTTAATTGTTTTTGTAGCAGCACTGCCGCATCAAATCACCATTCAGGAGATATGTTGCTCAACAAATTCACATTAACGACCGTAAGCCAAAGAATTATGATTAGTGTGAATAGTGAAACCAACTGTGCCTCTTCGAAAAGGCTATAGTTTTTATGGGTGTGTCCTAAGCTCCTTTAATACGAGACACGAGCATAATTCTCTACTTTTTATGACCTTTAGCCGATATAATCGTTATTGGCGTTGTTGCAACTAATAAGTAAGCTGTTGACATAGTAAAACCAGAGTATGAGACCTTTAGCCTCTAATAGATCGGTCGCTGAATGCTGGGTCTCAAGATGGGTGCTGGTGTTGCGAATAGTACGTAAATTTTCGTAATAAATTTGAATGATTTGTTAAAGTTGTTCAGGTGTAAGTCTTTCCACGATGAAATGCCAAACAATAACATGGTAGCTCAAAAAGGGCTATTAAATTCCACTTGAATCTCCCGTTATAGCAGCTCTTGGCACTTCAGTTCATAATTTTCAAAAAATGACAAATCTGATCTTACCTTTTCCGTATTTCCTCCTCTCAGTGATACCTACCGACAATATTGGCATAAAGGATTATAAAATCTATATACTCGCATCTTACCTAATTTATGATTTTTAAATCGGTGATAAAATAAGGACAAAAGTGCTTCTAATAAAATATTTTTTATATTTTCCGTCTTAATAAAGAGAAATATTATTTAAAAGTTTCATTTAAATAGAAATATAAACTTGGAGTGTAAACTTGAGTAGTCATCATTTGGTTGATTCAACAAGAGTTTTACATTAAGCTCTTAATAAAAACTGGAAATGGGCTGTATGTTTTTATATAATATACCTATACCTTCGTACTACAGCAAGTAAGATATTGGCACATAATTTTGAGAAATTTATTACAGACACTATTAAGGTGAAATTATTTAGCAGACACTTGTAGGGATTGCTGCAGGCGAGGCTCGGGTCTCACTTAGTTTGTACGGCAAATAATGAAGACACTTAGAGCGTCGAATTGTTTAAGGTATCGACCTCTGCTGTCATTTCGTACAAATCGCAGTATCCTTTTTAACTCCAAGGAATGCCTTTCTTATATAAACTTATGTCTTTACGCGTTTACACACACACACAAACTCATGTTAATATTGTTTTTGTGCTTTTGGGATGCGGTGAAAGAAGACAAAATATTATCCAAATAAAATATCATAAAATGTCAAAGGCCGTAAAAGAAGCGACGGTGAAACTATAAAAATGGGAAAACAAACGAAAGCACTTGCCGTGCACACACACACGGCCACACAGGCAGGAGAGGCAGTTACAGTTAAATAGGAAAATATGTCCACACGTGCGAATAAGCACTCACACATATGGCTGTGTACGTTTACCAACAAACATTTACCCACTGAAGTATATGTGTGTGTGTAATTGTGGCGGCCCGTATTACTTAACTACTTACAAGCGGATGCAAGAAAGCGGAAATAAAATGAAAATGGAAAACATAAAAAGACAAAAGCAACGAGCCAAAAAGGACACTGGGGTAAAAGGAAACTGTAACGGAAACAAATTTACAAATGTAATCATAATTTTTCGAAATAGAGTGGGGCGGCAGAGGTATGTGATAAAATAGAGAAAAATATCCACATAAGCATACACACATACACGCACATAAAGGCACAGGCAGGCCGTGGACGCAGCCTCAGTGCCCCATCCCACTGCCTTTGGCGGCACTATATGGCGTGCGCGCTTAAGGGTGAAATTGAACAAATTCGAAATGGGAAAACAAAAGAATAATCAAAACACTCAAAGGACAATAATATTAAATATTAAGAAAAAGGACAAATTGTGATACAATAAGGCAAAGTAAACACGCGAGTGTGTGTGTGTGTAAAGAAAACACAAAATCAAAAATGACAGTGTACCATATAGGAACAAGGTCACAACGATTTGAAGTACAATTTTTTGAATATAATAGGTGTTGATAAATCCTCTACTATTCTAGTGCTTGTAGGAACTGCGTTCAGACCCCAAACCCCAATTGAGGTTGTGTACAACCACCAGTACCATTAACAAGGACGTAGTAAATTCTTAAGCAGCGCGTGAGAATTGGTTTAGGGTCTAAGAAAAAATATTCCTTCATATTTGAAACTCAAAAAGAACTTAAGAGCTGGGCTCTGCTGAAGTAGTTGTGGGTATCTTACGTATCCTATCAGATGTCTTTCATCTCTTAACAGACAGTCCTCGTAACAACTGTAAATTGTTCCCATATTTTACAGGTATCTAGAGGCTACTCTAGAGATATTTCTCAAATACTCTCTCTCATTTTACAGTCTTTAGCATTGGAAGAGCACTTCTTTCTTTTTTTTTAATCTTTCTCAATATAGTCATCTTACGTATACACCTGCCGCCAATTTCTTTAATACGTTTGAAAAATACGTCTTCTAGAGGTCTGGAAATCAGCCTTCCTGACGACGATAATCTCCCCAAACTGTTCCCTGAAGATAAACTTTTCCTATTTTGGAAACCAACAGAAATTCCGGGACAAAATGGTTTATAGATTAATTCGACCAATTTAGACATTCTAATTGTGGAAGAGCACCTTCTTCAAAAGTACAATTTTTCTGAGCAATTCGATGTTAAATCGACCCGTAACCGTTTTGCCATGTTCCACCTTTCTTTTCTGGAAGATAATACAATATTTGCCTTTTTCGGAGGAGGTTCGGTTGAAGTCTTTGGTTTCAAGTTTTGGTTGGATTTTTCTTAAACAGGGATAGAAAGTACAACACTACACTAGACGTAAGAAGAAATTTCATGCCAAATTATGACTCATCGATCTTTTGAGGCGCTTCTTAGCAATTTCGCACTATCGATTGGCTGCTAATATGTATACACCAACTAAATTCCCTTTTATTTTACTATACGACTTCCTTCCCAAAAAGCATGAATCGAATAATGCCAATAAATATTGATCTTTTTCTATTTATTTCAATCCACGGACATTATTTCTTGCATATGCAAACCTGACAGCAAACGATAGTAAATTTCTCTTGCCTCGTACTGCGCTGCCTTCCTCTTATCGCTGGAGAAATTTTTAGTATCTCTTGACCAAACTTCGTCTTCTGAATTGAAATTGATTTATTCCTGCCGGGTATCTTTGCCGATTTTTAAATTTAAAGGTGACTGAGCGAATTTTCGTTGGTTTCGGCTGTTGTTTGTTGATTCGCCCATGTTTGTGCTGATTGAGATCGACCGAAATATGAGTACAAGTGGCTAGACGACAGTCGGCAAAGCGCCGTCAGCAGTAAGTAAACACATATTCTACACACACACTTACAAACATTTGCCAATCTGGATGGATCTGGTTGTACAAGCCGAGAGGATGGCACACTTGAGACTACGCTGTGCTGGCAGCAAGACATGTGCGGCGCAACTTCCGGCTCACTTTCCAGTGGCATACAGTGCGACAATACTGCTGCATTGGTGTGAGTGAGTCTATGATTTGTTGCCATTTCTCTACTTCTTTGTACTGCTGCTGGCTTGTTTTTACCCAGCCATTGTAGTTGTTATCAAATGCCTGCCAAAAATTGTGGCACAGGAACCATGCTTACTTTGTGCCTTCCGCTGGCAGCCTTTGGAGATGCGAATAGTGCTTTGTACCATGCTGATTCAATGGACACACTTGCACACGCACATACAATAAATAGCCAAAAGCATTGGTAGCTGGCCGTCCAGCTAGCAAGCAAGCCGAAGCAGCCAGCCTGTCAGCCATTGTGACCTAGAAATGAAAAGTTTTTTGTCCTCAAGATTTAACTGTTAACTGATGCTGTTGGCGACGGCCGCTTGAAAGTTGAAAGTACCGTAAAAGCGGCAAAGAAATGTACTATGCGCACCACTGTCTATGTGGAGCTGTGAGAGAGTTATAGCGACACGAGCACAGATAGCAGCAACACCGAAATATTGTCTTCCTCTCACATGTTTTCGAGTGCTCGTAAATATTTTCAAATGACACCCTTTTAATTCTTACAGCCGGTGCTTTATGTATGTAAAGCAACTGGACTGACCGACTGCCTTTTGGGGGTGTCAGTTGCGGTTGCTTTGGTAGTCTGAGGTCGTGAAAGGTTACTCAACCGAATATTATTTATGCCTTATGGGATGATACTTGATTGTATATAAATTTACATACACCTAAATGTGTTCTGTGCGATTGGTTTCATTTGTTCCCTAATGAAGTTGTTCTTGGCTTTCTTATTTTGTATATTTCGTAATTGGAGTTTGCCAGATAAGCGTGACTTTGTTAAAAATGGTTTACTGCCTTATATTACTAAGATATAACGAAAGGTTTGTTGAGTTATTCGCGCATATATTTCCCAGGGGATGCTAAGCATAAACCAGCCAAGTAAGAAAGGCGAGCACACTATGTCAGCTTTCCTGCCTTTACTCCAGGTGATTGCGACGGTAATAATTATAATATATCGAAATTAAATTCACAAAGTTGAACTTTTGTGATATGCAGCAGCTCTCTTCTAGAAATAGGAAAAATTGTGCCTTTTCATCCTTTGGCTCCACATGCATAAAACTATTTTCCGCAAAAAGCAATGTAATGGACCATATTATACGGGATCTTTCAAAGTGTTTAAATGAGTTAAGCATCCGCCCACTCTTCCCGGAAAAACTGGCGCACCTTAATAAACCATCTCAGTTCACCACAGCAGATGACACTAAAATATAACTCACCGCATCAGTAAACCAACCCACTCCGCAGAAAGGATGAACAAGGAAAAAGCAGGTCACTTCGTTACATACAGTCCGCAAATCAACATACGCTTTTTCTTCACGGATTCACACGTCCATAATTCGACCCTCAATACATTCGATCTACACACGACGCTCATCGCACGTCAATATTAGAACACAAAGATTCGCGCTTTCAATATTCGTCATCGACTGATCCTCCGCGCTGCAACGTCCATATCACTCGGTTTGGGAACTACATACATCCACCCCGCTCCGGACATTTGAATTTGAATTTCCCAAATAACTTTGCATCTAATACTTGTGTTGAATAAACCTTAAACTAAATTATTGTAAAGTTTAAATAAAGTATTTTTATTTAACTATTGTGAAAGTAGGCGGTAATTCCTTTGCAAAGTTTGGGCAGCATTTTAGTCACAAAGAGAAAGAAATAACGTCCTCCCCAAAATCTTTTTTGCTCACATGTCCATTTTTCAATCGAAATTGGCATCGATTGAGAAAGAAAAAAATAGCATTTTGGAGATCAATTCTATAACTGATAAAGTTATCAACGCTTTGCAAGAGAGAGTTGAACAAAATTTCATTCCATTCATTCAAACTCAATGCTTTGAATACTGAGGGTATCGAGAATCGTTGGGCTATTTACTGCATCACTTTTCGAATTCAAAATATTTCGTTAGTTGCAATTTTCATCTGAGCCTGACTGAAAAGTGAAATATGAACAAGTTCAGTCTTTAAACTCAAAAAATGTTCATTTGAATGCGCTCTTGAAATCGAAAGAAAGAAAAAGAAGACCGATAAATATCAGACGAGTGTTTTACGCAATCGGTTAATGACCAGCTGTGTCTATTTTTCAAAGCTAATAAGAACGCTGAGTCATTTTGGTAATAAGTAGTTCAGTATTTGTTGTCTATCCCTAGTCACAACAAGAATTTCGAGCGTATTTTTTTATTTAATAAATACACAGTGAAGTAACGAGCCTAACCGCCTCTCAGTTGAGACCGTTAAGAATATTGTACTTGTTCAATCCTCTTATTAATAGGGCCCGTTTTCTAGTTGTTTTATCATTTCAAAAATTAACATGTTTGCACAATGTTGGGATATAAAGAGGCAACATATTCATCAAGAAAAGAAAATGCTATTAGTCGAATGTGATAATTATGCAGATATTATATATGAAGTTATTTTAAAAAATACACTTAGAACAGAAAGTAATAAATAAAAAAACTTCAAATATATATGGCGAGGATACTTACTGTGTAGAATCAGTTGGATGGACATTAGTTTTCAAGTTCCATCTTTCGTTTTTGGGGAGTGGGTTAGCACATATAACTAAAAATATCTGTTTTTGAGAATTTAATCTGGGCGTAAGGAAGGAGGAACCGATTTTTCTCATTCAAGCTTTATTCAATATGTATTTAAGGGTATAAAACTATTTATTTTTATAATGAAATTTTGGTTTAAAATGGTAGCTTCCGATTTAGTTTACAACTAAAATTAAAATTTATAGTGAACATGCTTTTGGAATCCTCTAACAATCAAATAACACTGTTAGAACCTTGAAAAGTAAGCAACGCTTAAGTATTAAACTAGTTTTTATTGAGGAGAATTAAAAACTAATTTTACAATCGTTATTCGAAGGCTTTTTTAGATATAGATTTTCAAGAAGAAATTATTAATTACATGTTATTTAATGTTATGGCCGAGATTTAGATTTCTTATAAAAATAAATTTTGCCATTATGCTTTTAAACTGATTTCGGACAAGGAAGCGGAGCAATGACTGACTCGAATAAAATCCTGCAGTAAAGCTTAACTTAAGGCCTTTTACAAAAATGCGGGTCTGGGGCTTGCCGGCTCAGGAATTCTGGCCTTAGACCGAGTTTCCTCCGTGTAGCCAAAAAACGTCCATTTGAAAGTGAGTTAAAGTGAAAAGGTGAAACATCCCTCCCCAGTGTAAGCTATGTTGGGACCCGTCACGTAAAAAACACCCACAACAGCCACAGATGTTAGACATCCCTTTCGATGACGAAAAGATGTTATACTTCAAGAAAACTCTTTTCTCTCGTATAATTTTTCAACACAGTTTGGACAACTTCTTCATAATTTTTTAATTTACAGTTACCTGTGAGAATTTTGACTATCAGCACTAAACCTTTTCAAGCCTTATTTTCCGGAACAGTTACAACTTTGATATAATCTCTATTTTTCATGTATTAGCGTATTTGAAGACCAATAAAGAGTCCACGTCTCAATTTATTTACCTAGCTTTGTAAGTTTGCTACAAATGTTATTAAAATAATATCCTTCCACCTCCTATGTTTCGGCGAATTGTTTATCATTCCAAAAGATCACAAGTTAAAACACTGAGTTCATTTTGAGATAACAACTTTGGCGTAGATTTTTCAACCTCTCTTCCACTTCCACTAGTATATTGTACCTATTTGTGGGAATGTAACGGCATCATTGTTTCTGAGAGTATGAGAGCTACTTTCGAAACGTAAGTGAGATTCGCACCCGTCTTTGTGCAGCAAAACACGCACGTCAACAAACACAAGGAAGGTTCGACGTCGAGAAGCTGCAATCATAACAGACAGCCGATTTCTGCGGAAGATTTATGGTCCTTTGCGGGTCGGCCACGACGAATATCGTAATCGATGGAACGATGAGCTGTTTGATATATACGACAACATTGACATAGTTTAGCGAATTAAGAGAGAGCGGCTACGTTGCCTAGGTCATGTTTTCCGAATGGACGAAAACACTCCAGCTCTGAAAGTATTCGACGCTCTAAGCTATAACCGCGTAAGCGGTGACTACGACAATAAAGAAGAAGAAGAGTTTTAGATATCTAGACGTTTGATTTTTATTAAAACCCTGATGGAAGTTTTTGCATTTTTTTGTAAAGATCTCAGGCATGGTGATTACGTGATGCTTGTATTCGCGAAAAAGGTGCGTAAAGCTATACTCATGTCTGACTGAAAAAAAATTTTATAAAGAGGGCGGGCATGGCTCAAATTGGCGGGTGGATTCATTCTGGTCCTTTTCGGTACTCTGCTCCACAGCAGCAATAACGTCGTCGGTAAATATACTCTACAAACCTCGTTCTACAGTAAGTCTGTTCATTGTGTATTGGCAAACCAAACTGAGTTTAAATCAAGTAACGACAGTCCAAAAAAATAACAATTCCGAAAAAGGTATTGCCTCATTGACAATCACACGTCTAAACAACACCCTTATATTGATACATAACCCATACCATAATTATCATTTCAATTAATAATTTTAGTATCTGAGCAATGTATGTACTTCTTTTTGCCTCATTACTAATGAATTCAAGTTGAGTATGCTCAAGTTGTTTTATAATTAGAAAAATGTCTGCATCTTGAAAGTTCATAAAGCTCGGTGACTGTCATAGCAGACAAGAGAAAATCTAATTAAAACTGCAGTTTGTGATTGGTCTGTACGAGTGGGTATATACCAACTGTAGGTATGTGCTCATACTTTGAATATTTATTAGAGAATTACGTAACAGTCAATCTAATATGCAAAGCTTTGTTTGACAGGGACATGCAGTCCAATAAGATCGTAAAGGAATTCTGCGTCATAACTCTGCAGTTTACTACAAGTTGCAGCAGGAGGAATTTTATACGCTTTGCGAGATTTTTTCAACGTCATTGCATAAAAAATATTTCAGACATACTTTCGTAGTAGGGATTTAAAAAAGTTCACATTTTTCGTTTTCCTGCTTCTACTTCTACTTCTTTTTTGCTTTTGTTTTAAGCATATTTACACATTCCCTTTTCAGCATTCTTGCATAATTTTACATTTTCTATTGTAAAAGTAGTGTTAAAGAACACGAGTAAAAATCGAAAAAAAGAGCCGTTAGAGCATTGTCCAAATGCCAAGTTGGTCACTTTGTCGATTTTGGCATTTTAGCGCTCAGCTGCTGAGGCATAGAAAGAGTGCACTTGCAAATCGCAAGAAATGAACACAAGGTATGACGGCTGGTACGGTAGCTGGAAGCATCTCGGGCAAATGTCGAAAAAGTGCGCAAAATTCAGGGATGAAAATAAGCGGAGCACGCTTGAAAGAACCTAGAATTTCGCATGCAGGAATTTGCGCTCGTTGGCAGATAAAGGTACATATGTATGTGTAAGTGGCCCGCTTAGGCCAGTTCACATGATGGCTAGATGTGAGCAGTACACACCCACACACATATCCGTTAAAAGTTGGCGTTCAGCTATGACAACCTCGCCATTGTCCACGTGCCCTACCCACTCTCAATCAGTTTTGTTGTTCGCATTTGCATTTTTCGTTCTTGCGAAGTTTTGACCCAAAATGTGAACAACACGAATTCGAACGCCAGCAATTTTTTGCAAGTTGGCAGCGCCTGAAGTCCGCTGGTTGCATACCGTGCACGCTTTTGTTGCTCGTTGCCATCTTATGGAGTTCCTAGCTACGCCTGTCACACGGTACGTATAAGTGCCGTTATGCTGCTTACCGTTAGCTGCTCGTTACATCCATGTCACCTTTGGATCTGCCAAACCACAGCCGGAATTTATGCATGCAACTTGACAATGCATCTATATGTATATGTGCGTGTGTGTGCTTCGTGCAGTTGTGTCGTTTGCCTTTTGTGTGGCACATGCCCTCGCATTCCTACACTTCGCATACAAACACGTGCTTATGCGCTTACTCGTGTACTTTGCGGCTTGGCATGTTAATGTTGCTCCTGCGCTGGCATGGTCTTCGAAGTCCTTCGAAGTGCTCGTCGCTACCACACACCTACCGTTCTTAGCAACTGCAATCGCCTGTTTTAACTGGCCGCTTTGTCGTTGCTGCCACATTTGTGCTATGTGCCACACTCGCCACTTATCAGTTTGGTGAACAGAGTTTCTTTTGGTTGCATGTCCTCCACATCCGTCAGATTCTGCAATGAGCTTGTGGTTGCTTTTCATTAGTATCGAAGAGTTATTTCGATGTAAATGTAAATATATATGTACATGCATATACTATGTACATATATGCAAATATGTGTGGTAACATGTGTAAATAGCCGCTATATTGATTGGAAATATTCGAGTAAATGAAATGTACTGATTAAGTTCTCTGCTGAAAGCGTTTAGTCAAAAAGTATGTAGCACATAAAGCGGAATATTCAAGTCGGTTCAGTTTCTTTTCTCAAATTGTTGCACATATTGAAAATATTATTTGAAACTGAGCGCAATTGATGCGATCTGTTACGAACAGCAACACAAAGCGTGTCGGCCAAGCTGAGCGTCGTGGTCTCTACGGCTTTCTTCGTCATTTCTTTGCCTACAAAAACCCTATTTGGGCGATAGAAGTCTTCGTGCGCGAATCGGCCTAACTACACGTGCTGGAACCCTAGCGAAAATCTTTTTTGGAAGCGATATGAACTTTGCAGCCTGCTTGACATAAATCCTTTTCATACAATGGATTGTGAAACTAGAGAGAAAATCAAATCTATGAAATCCTTGCTGTAAGAAATAGATATGAAACTATATTGAACCATATAGTTTTCTGTAGAAAGTTGTAATAAAAAGAACAGCTTAAAGTCATGGTAAAAAGTTAGACAGTTTTACGAAAGAAACCAAGAGCATAAACGAAGGCAACTTTCCGTTGAAACCAATTTCTAGTCTTTAAAGTTATATCGCCAAAGTTCATATTTGAAGACCTCCAATATATGGAATTACCTGAGTGAATATCCCTTCCAATATGCTGAACTGAGTGACGCGTTCAATCATTCTAGACATTAAACAGTTAGTGCTTCGTTAGGCAGAATTGCATACTGTTTCACTACACTAACACCTGACGTCACATTTACCACCGCACGGTTTTCACGTTGCTTCAGTCAATTGTTCCTGTGCCGGTTGCTGTTGCTATTGCAACAAGTAGTTGCTGTTATTGCATGTTGATATCGGCATTTCAATTGCTGCACAGCAGCTCTGCCTATACACTTCCTTAGTCTTGTCAACCGAGGTGTGAACTACTACCTCATGTGGGTATTTATGTACGTATGTATATGAGTCGTTGACTGGTAACTTACAAATACACCCTGCAGGGAGAACGGGTACCAGTGAACAAAGGTTTTAATTAGTTTATGAAGACTTGCAACTTATTTGATATATGGTATGGGACATCAAAACTCTAACCGGGTTATATAGATTTGTTTTCCTTACGCACTGGTCTCGCTAAATGGGTTATAGTAAGAACCGTGGTTAGAGTAAACCATCAATAAGTTTCTTTTTTAAATCGCAGTTTGAATTGCAGCTGATTGAAAAATATAAGCACTGAAGGAAGTTTCGAACCGAAGAAGAGACTAACGACAGTTGCTCTCACTATAAAGTAAACTTTTTACTAGTTCGTTTTCCAGCAGGGTTCATTCATCAAGGAGCGCTAGTTTAATTGAATGTTCTATCCATCATTGTTCGGCCTGTCTGTGCCTTAGCTGCTGACCGCATTGTTTGAGCGCTCCAGGTGCTAGTGCGTACCCACGTATGTATGTATGTGTATCTGTTTTATTGGCAATTGTTACAACGGTAACTACAAGTTTGACAGGTGGACTTGTCATTTGATTGCCATTCGTTATGTTGAAGTTGATGCGACTGTTGCTGCTATTGTTGCTGTTGCTTTTGATGCTGTTCATTGGTTTTCGGTTTTGCTGCTGTCTCGTTTCGGTTGATTTTGGTTTTGTCGAAATCCATTTGCTGATACTGATTTGGTGTGTTATTGGCAAAAACACTTAGCACCGACGGTTTACAAAACGATTTGTACGATGATCATATGTATTTATTGTAGCTTGGCCGTTTTGTGATTGATTCAAGGCAATAATTTTGTGCTTAATTTACAAATTGTATTTGCTTCCGGAATTGAGGTGCTAATAAATAAAAACATTTCAAGACAGAGCTAGTTCTGAAAGTGAGATTTGTGTGAATAAACTAGCAGGAGGTATGTTATTGTAAATTAACGGAATTTAGTAATATGTATTCATCAGTTACTAATTAGTGTTAAACTACGACATGCTGCCATGAGGCATGTTTGAATAAATAACACTTGTATTTAGGATATCTCTATATACAATATAATGTGTATCGAAGCCAATACAGAAATCGATACTGATTCGAATAATGCTTTTCATTCCTGAAAATGGTAAAATTAACGATAGAAATTAACTTTGCCATAGCTTTAGAAATATAATTGCCAAATATTTCAAATTCAGTGACAATATAGGTGAAACTCCAAATCTCACAAACTTCGTAATTCATTACTTAGAAGAAAAACGTTGACACTCAATATATTCATTCTCTTAATCTTCTTCCAAATAAACCTTATACGAAAGAATTCCGACAAAATGCGGAATAGTTTATTATGATATCTAGCAAGTGGGAGCTGGGATAACTTACGGATCAATTTCACCACGTTTTCAACATAGAACGTGTGTATCCATTGTTATACACAAGTTCATTTTATTTGAGTCGAAAGTTTGAATTTGGTAGGTACTCTTATGAGACAAAAATAGTAAGGCTTTGTTTATAATGTTAAAATTCTTAATTTATTCTTCAAAGTCTATGTATCCCCTCTCAAAGCCATCCCCCTTGGCCCCACTTGTGCCAACCTTTTTTCCAATCCTCGAAACTGTTATCAATGTAAATTTCCGGAATAGCCCTCAATGCGCGTATCACGCTTACGGCTTCAATCGACTCAAAATGGTTTCTTTGAAGCGGTCGTTGGAGTTTGTTGAATAGCCAGAAGTCACACGGAGCTACAACAGGCAAATACGGTGATTGTGGCACGATATTGATTGAAAATTTGGCAAAAAATCAAGAAGAATCAATGCAGTATACGGCAATGTATTATAGTGGTGCCTCTTCCGACCTCTTTTTACGTATAGCTTCGCAAAAATGACGCATAACATTGAAATAGTTTTCCTTGCAGAGAGTTTGGCCGGTCGAAAGAAATTCGGAGTGCACCACACCTCGATAATGGAAGAAAATTTCCAACATAATCTTGATTTTTAACCTGCTTTGACGTGGTTTTTCGGTTCGGCTTACCTTTGTCAGGTTGCTCGACCGATTGAGCGTTTGTTTGCGGGTCGTAGGCATATATCCAATACTCATAGCCAGTAATAATATGTTTCATGACATCCTGGTACTCGGAAAGACTTGTTTCACAAATTTTAACGCTGTTTCTCGAAAAACTTGAATGATTTTGCAACCAATCGTGCTTTCACTTTTCTTCGGCCCAAAAGTTCTTTCGAAATGGTTTTTACTGATCCTTCGATATTCCAACGATGCCTATAGGATCTCAAACTGATAATCGTCTATTCTCAAGCACCAAATTCTTTATTTTATTAACGTGTCGTTCATCAGTTGATGTTGATGGCCGTCATGGACGTGGTTCGTCGTCAACGCGTTCCCGATATTCTTTGAATAATTTGTACCATTCCAAAACACTTACTCGCGACAAATAACAATAAGTTGATTCCGTACATAAACTTTAATCGAACTTCTTTGTTAAATAATTTCACTCATCGTAAAAATCGCTGAATGCACTTTAGGTACAAACGCATACTAAACACTCATGATATTTTGATTTAAACTAAAAAGTCCTACTACTCCCCAGTAGTACGAGTATATGGTCATTTGGTATTACTCCATAACATTATAACTACGAGTACATGATATACATAGCCTTAGTTGTTTTAAACTTATTACGGAGAGGGGCCATGTTAACCCGGATTTCAACTCGTCTTGCCATCTTGATGATGTATTTGCGTTGCAATTTTAGATGAACAAAAGTGTTAAACGCTGTAGCAACATGTTGTAAGAATATAAAGATAACCATTAATTTTGTTGTTAAATGATAGGTACTTGTTTTATTCGATAAATCTGAATATCTTTTTAACATCTAGTTTTGTTCACCTAACGCAGGGTTTCCTAAAGTGGGCGATAACGCCCCCTTGTGGGCGCTGCAGGTGTCAAGGGGGGCGGTAAGAAACCCAGAAAGAAAATGGGCCGTTGTGTAGAGGCCTGGGGGGTTATTTGTAATTTTATTTAGCTTGGAGGCCTCTTAGACAACGACTACATGAGCTCTCGACTCTCAACAACAACTTGTGAACATCAAATAATATAAATTAAAAGATTGCTCAAACTCGGTTCTATATTTCTCCCCGCGTAGTTCATATATCTGTCCTATTTTATTGAATATAGAAAATCATGTCAATCGCTCCGTTTCATAACGGGGCATCTCGACAGGATAGAATTTATAGAATACTAACTGTCAAACGTTTCGTGAAAAGTTCATTCAAAAACAAAAATAAAAAAAAACAAGTAAGGAAGGGCTAAGTTCGGGTGTCACCGAACATTTTATACTCTCGCACGATAAAGTGATAATCGAGATTTCATTATCCGTCATTTACATATTTTTTTATTTTGCTGTAAAATTAATTAGAATTAAATTCTGAGAGATTTACCGATATTTTCGGTGAAAAATTAGGTTAGGTTAGGTTGGGCACTGAGTTCTTCGTGTTCGATATCAGGGACCTTGAAAAGTTATAGTCCGATCACGACAATTTTTCCACAAGGGATACCTCAGCTCAAATACCGTATTTGTGTAAAGTTTTATTCCGCTATCATCATTGGTTTCTAATGTATATATTATACAGAGAAGACATCAGATGGAATTCAAAATAGCGTTATATTGGAAGAAGGCGTGGTTGTGAACCGATTGCACCCATATTTCGTACATGTCATCAGGGTGTTAATAAAATATTATATACTGAATTTCATTGAAATCGGTCGAGTAGTTCCTGAGATATGGTTTTTGGTCCATAAGTGGGCGACGCCACGCCCATTTTCAATTTTTAAAAAAAGCCTGGATGCAGCTTCCTTCTGCCAATTCTTCCGTAAAATAGTGTGTTTCTGACGTTTTTTGTTAGTCGGTTAACGCACTTTTAGTGATTTTCAACATAACCTTTTTATGGGAGGTGGGCGTGGTTATGATCCGATTTCTTCCATTTTTGAAATGTATATGGAAATGCCTGAAGGAAACGACTCTATAGAGTTTGGTTGACATATTTATAGTAGTTTCCGAGATGTGTACAAAAAACTTAGTAGGGGCGGGGCCACGCCCACTTTTCCAAAAAAATTACGTCCAAATATGCCCCTCTCTAATGCGATCCTTTGTGCTAAATTTCACTGTAATATCTTTATTTATGGCTTAGTAATGACACTTTATAGGATTTCGGTTTCCGCCATTTTGTGAGCGTGGCAGTGGGCCGATTTTGCCCATCTTCGAACTTAACCTTCTTATGGAGCCAAGAAATACGTGTAACAAGTTTCATCATGATATCTCCATTTTTACTCAAGTTACAGCTTGCACGGACGGACGGACGGACGGACAGACAGACATCCGGATTTCAATTCTATTCGTCGCCCTGATCACTTTGGTATATATAACCCTATATCTGACTCTTTTAGTTTTAGGACTTACAAACAACCGTTATGTGAACAAAACTATAATACTCTCTTTAGCAATTTTGTTGCGAGAGTATAAAAAGCCATTTTTAGCAAAAAATAGCAAAATTCATAACTTTTTTGAAGTTGGACAAAAAATTTTGAAAAAATTCTCAAAAATGTTTTTCAAAGGGTTGAAAAGGATGGATAAGTTTCAGCAAAATCTAAAGGGGTCGGGTTCAAAAGTGGTCGATTTGGTATGGAATACCCCATATATAGGTCACAATAATTAATTTGAAGTTATAGTGGTTTTTAAATAGGTGAAAAAAATGGGGGCGCTAAAAAAATATTTATTCTCAAAGTGGGCGGTAGACAAAATAAGTTTGGGAACCACTGACCTAACGGTTGCTTCTAACATCATGTCAGCATGAGATAAGAAGTTAGTTCCGAATATTATTTTGCCCATCCGTCGATCTGACCTGACTACAAAATTTGGTACATTTGTTCCCTGGTATTTTGGAGACTGATTAAGATGGTGTTGCAAATGGAAAACATTAAGCTACAGAACTTAAGCTTGTTAAAAAAAATCATAATAATAATTAAACTTTTCAGTACCGATGAAGCGAATCAGGATTGAAAAAGAGGCGTGAAATCTCTTATCTCAGGAACTATTCGACAAATTTGATATATGTTTAGGACCTCAATACCTATGGCTGTCTTTTATATCAAAAATATCGATAGCTCAGAAAGTATATTTTCCACCAACAAAATATAGTAATGAAATTCTCACTTAGTTCTATAAGGTAAGGGTATACTTGGAAGGTATCAAATTTTCGTTTCCTCTTTTTCCTTTTTGACTTTTTTCAAAATAAAAAAAATCTTCGCTCAGCTAGTAATACTTCATCGAATTTCTGGGAATATTTTCAACTGGTCGTGGTCGAAGAAATCCGTCTTTACTCTAATTGTAATAATTCTCTTCTTTTCTTTTCTTTCGTACTTTCTCATACCCGATTAATTCAAGTAATTAAAATCTTGTTCTCTTCGGTAGCGCAGGACTATTCTAGCAATTCTCAGCAGAATTCCAGCTGCCTTGTGACAAACAATTGCGTTCTTCCTTAATTGAAGCTTAGCGTTTTCCCTTGTCAATCAGGATATAATGTAATGAGACATTGCAACGCAATGGCAGTCACACTTGAGCATTTCCCCTTGTTGCCATGTGGGGCGTGTAGCATAAAGCAAACATACACACAGGTATATGTATATGTATAGTATGTGCGTATATTATATAGTATATGTATGTAACTTAGTAGCCAGTAACACTTTTGGGGATTAACAACAATGCAATATTGCAACACGCAAACGTCGCCACTTCTTTCTAAATGAGTGTCCACGTTTTCTAAAATGTGCGTGTTGGAACTGCGGTACACTTTTACATAAGTATGTATGTATGGGTGCTGTTATTGTAAGCGAGTGTTAATAAATCAATTAATCGAATTATCGGTTATTGAATTTCTATGGTTTATTGACGTTGTTATTGTTTTCAGTGTTGGCGTGATTACCCACATGTTTTGGTGCCCCACACGGTTGGCACATACATGTGTATGTACAAATCTATTTATATACATATGTATGTATATTGAAATACCTAAGTGCGTATATTTAGACGTGCATTTAATGCTGTGTAAATTACAATAACACCATTATTTAACGGTATCAACAACATATTGGAGTAATTACAATTCATGCTTTCAGCGCATTGCCACTATTGTTGTTGCTAACATGACGTTGTGGACTGTTACCCTGGGTTCATTGAATGAGAAATTAATTACACATAAGATTTGCTGGTGGATGACTATATACTTATGTATAAGTATATGAACTTGGCGCTTGCCAAATAAATGGCCTTGGCTTAGAAATTTGAAGCAAAAAATTTCTAAATTTTGAGACAAACTGTTTGTCACGAAGTTTGTAAAACTCCGAAGGAAACGTGGGTGACTAAATAAAATACACATATGTACATAGTATATACTTTACGGAGTTTTTTTAACTATTAATTTTTTTTAATCCCCTCATGAAATGTCCTTGGAAATTTTCTAAAAAAAATTTCCTGAAAATTTGAGCCCTTAATATTAACATTAAGGACACGACAGACGTGAGTTTTTATCTTTAAATTTCTATAGCTCATATGCATTATATGGCATCGCTTTGACTTTAGACACATATTCCTTAGAATTGAACACTCTACAAAAGTGCCCAATGCGACAAAATCAAAACTCACACCGGTGAGGTGGTACGGGGCTCTAAACCTGATTTTTCCACGAATTTCGCATTTTTTTATATACAATACTAGCGAGTCCGGTGCCTGCTTCGCACGGCAAAACAAAATAAGAAAAGAAACACACTTGTTTTTAATAAAGTTGGTTTTGTTCTCTATTATTCAACTTTTAATTCTAGTTTCTTACAATCTTAGACTATGTATCACTTAAACTATCTTAGAGCTCTTTCGTAGACAACATTTTTGCTTTTGGCATGAGTTGCTGTGTAGATAAAGAGAACTGAAGGCTTGCCAACACGTGAGCACGAAACATATAACTGACAGTGTGAAAAGTAAGGATATTCTAAATCAATTCCAACGATTGCCCTTGCGCTTTATTTATTGTAATTGTAAATGCAAGACGTATTTGAAACTGTTTTGAATTCAAAAGGTAAGTCTGATGGAATCACTGGAATTCGTGGAATCAATACATCGTCACCTTTAAACTTCCCCTTTAAAATTGTTGCTTCGATCAAATTGTTCATGACCTTTTTAACTGCTAATCTTGTCCCATTGCATAATCGTGGTTGATTTATATTTCGAAGCATAATAATGGGAGCACCCACTTTCAATTGTAAACGATGAGGTGGAAATCCGGGTAAATCCAATGGATCCAAAATTTCTGTCGGATAATTAACAGCGTCGTCTTGATTCGTAACCGTGTCAACTGATTGATATGTTGCAACCTCGCCAGGAACGTGGGTTAAAATGTCTGCATTCATTTGACCAACGATGATTGCGGTAATATTCTGCAATATTTGGAAAAACGCTTGACACCAATTCTTCTTTTGTCGGTGCAATATTACAAAAGTTACCTGGTTTCAGTTGCCTTGAAAATGTGTCGGCCGATGGATCGTTTTGAATTTGTACTCGCACATTTGTAGTCAAATTGAGTATTTGTACATGTCTCCGTAAATAAGAGGACTTTAAACATGCTTTTAATTCATCTGCTGGTATTGAACGGGGAATCACAGGCAATGTCTGACGTAAATCACCAGCCAACAGAATCAAAGCGCCACCAAATATCTGTTGATCATTACTACGCAAGTCTTGCAATGTCCTGTCTAACGCTTCCACTGATTTCTTATGGGCCATTGTACATTCATCCCACACTATTAATTTGCATTGTTGTAATTGTAACTTAAGTGCAGAATGGGCTGTCCGACCACAATCTAATAACGGCGCTGCTATTCCAGACGATGCAAGTGCCAATGCTATATTACTCTGTGATCTTATAGTCGCTAATAGCAAGGAAATCAGAAATGTTTTGCCAGTTCCTCCTGGATCGTCTAAAAAAACATTCCTCCATATGCGTGTCTCTGTTCTGGATTCAATTTATGCAAAATTCAAGTTTATAAATGTGGTAAACTCATTAAAATCATATTGTTTTTCACGATTCATTTCTTGATTGAATGCATTATGCATTGGTCGATTTGGATGGCAAACCCAATTGTGTCAATGCTTTATTTGCAATTACCAAACAAATACATATCTTCAATGTAATCATTAAATCGTTATTTCCTGCAATTCGGCACATTCGATGCAAAATGTCTTCGGTCATAAAATCCTTAAAATTTTCCCATAATTGCAATGGATCAGATGGAAAACATGTTGCACTAATAATTGCAAATAATGTTCGTATTTGATGAGGAGAACCTGTTGCTGATGCATCCCTAAGTGTCGCATTCCAGTGATTATCATCTTCCAGTAAATGCAATTCCTGACGTGCTTGACGAAAAGTGTGACACTGTAGGCCGTTAACTCTTTTCAAACTCAAAAAAGATGTAGGCCCACGAACATGAATCAATAATAGACGCAAATAAAAACATTCAGCATGACTGGGATGCACTGTGTAGAGACGTCCAATGACATCACTTTCAAAAATGCCAGCATATCCTTGAACTGGTCTTCCTTGCTTACGTCCGTTCCCTTTCTTTCTAGATGCATTCCAAGTGTAATATGTTGGTACTTGTGAATAAAGCAATGTTTTAGCAAATTGATCATTTTGACACAATTCGAAAAACGATAATTATGTAGTTGAAGGTGGTCACTCTGCAATTTGCTGTGCAGTATCAACTGTGAAATATACACGTTGTCCATTTTCTAAATGTACTGATAAATGAATAACTGCCGGATTTCGATCATGAATTGGGAAGGATAATATTCTCCAAACTGCCTCATTGCTACTGATATACCTTCCCATTTGATATTGTGTTATTTCATCATTTCGGTTCTCTGCAACACCAAACACAGTCATATTATATATGTACTTGCAGATATATTTAATCGATTTAACAGAATTGCAATATTCCACTTTGATATGAGCTTTGAATGCTTTTGATAGTATTGGCGGATAGGGGACAACCCACGTATTATCAACTGTAATATCTTGATTACTGACTCGTAGATTGATTGATTTGCCATTATAATCTGTTAAGCGTCGGCGATACAATGGGTAACTATCATTTCCATTAATTGTCTCGGAAATCAAATCTCTGGGATACCGCTTCGTGCATTTCCCATCTTTCATACATGGCGAATTAATATTTGGAATACCACATGGTCCATGAATCATACTTTTTGTAACAACATCAAATAAACCTGGATCGATTTCCTGATCAGGAATTTCTGCTGAGATGATGTCACCTATTTGATCGCTTGTTATTTTGTTGACTAACCATACCAAAATACTTATGAGCATGTGGTAATCCTATCTTTTGCCATTCCACCGAATACATCCAACATCGAACTTCGCCGAAAACTTGATGTTTAACAATAAAATCCATCAATGACTTCAGCTTCTGTCTAAATACTCGTGCAGTTATGTCGTGACGGTCTGTAGAAGATTGCCCTTCATATATATGTATATTGCTTGATTTCGTCCCATTGTGGATTACATGTAAATGTAATAAACAAATCTGGTCGACCATACTAACGAACATAGCAAATAGCACCTTGTGTATATTCATGCATGTGCCTTGGACTGCCTGTGTAACTTGCTGGTAAAATAACAACTTGTCCAACATTATCAACATTTCCATCATTATTGATTGCATCGCGGAGATATATATACGAGTACTCTTCTGATCGCAACTTCCGTTGATTGAATCGAATAAAGTTCAAACGCTCTGCTTCTATCTTTGCATACATGTCTACGACATATTGATGAAAGAGTCTCCGACATTTCAAAATATGATTTTCTGATTTTGTCGTATCATAATTCTATGTGCATAATAGTTCATAGCGCTGACATTTTTATTGACTTCATGTTCTGAAGAGAAAAAAAACAAATGGAAATTTAAATCATTTCATACTAATTGTTGTTAAACAAAATTGGAAGAGTATATTAAACACTCACGTGGGTTTGCGGGATCTGCCATTTTTAAATTAATAGAGTATCCATCTTCACCACGACAAAACAAAATTGGGTACTGTAGGCAATCGTGAGAGCGATGTGTTTCACAAACACGTTGTAATTGATTAGTTCTTTTACGCAATACAATGTCACGTGATTGAAACTCATCGCCGACAATCACCACAGCAACTTCATTATTTATAGGTGCATTAAATCTTCGTTCGTGTTCTCCGATTGGTCTTCTATCAGCACGAATCACGATTTTATGATCATCAGACGGCATCTGATCAAGTGCTGTCCGAAAAGTTTTAATCAAATCATTATGTTCATGAAACAATGCTTGCAATTCACGTATTATTATTTTTCTGGCACCGCTCGCACATGCATTATCGCATTTCAACCAAACTTCATATAAACCATATATGGGCCACTGCCTACGTAGTGTATAAGTTTGGTTGAAATCGCACGACGCGTTTATGATTAGTTCGGCGACGTACATATACGGACTTAATTTTATATATATGTATATATCGCAGGCCTTCTCTGTGCCCAGTACTTTCGCTTGAAAGATGTTATCTGAGTTCGGTAGACGGGTAGAAAAAGAAATGTCCAGATCAAAAATATTACAATATTATATATTATCTACCTAAAATTAATCGAGTTAGATATAGGGTTACGTACAAGTAAATGAGCACGATGATGAAAGGAGTTGAGATCCGAGTGACTGCCTTTCTGTCCGTCCGTCTGTGTAAGGGATAATTTGAGTGAAAATTTAGATATTTTAATGACACGTGTTCCTTGCGAAAAAAAGGGAGAATGAGTTAATAGGTGGGCATAATCGGACCACTTCCACGCCCATAAAACGTCATAATCTCTAAAGTGTCATAACTAAGCACTAAATTAAGATATAAAACTGTAATTTGGCAAAGGAGATGATGATCGGAGTGGCGTGGTTGCGAGGTTTATTATATAATATATCTCCTAAATCGCAATGGTACAATATCCAATTTTGCTTAGAACAAATCGCCCAACCGATACTGTAAAAATGGATCGGCATCGCCCTTATTTCGGTGAAAACCCATATCTCAGAACCTACTCAAATTTGGTACATATTACTATCTTGACATTCCTATCTTTCAATGCTAAATCGAGCGAAATAGGAAATCACAACCACGATTACTTCCCATATAACACAGTTTAAATTCCATCTGATCTTTCACTTTCCAGAATGCAAATCAGGAACGAACGAAGGAACGAACGAATGAATCGGGTGAATTGTTCGATGAGTACTCTCTTTAAGTAGGCCACTTTATGACCAAAAATTGTTCAAATCCGAACATAATTATTTAAGGAAACATATACCGAATATGTGGGTCAAAGTTATAAATGCAGAGATAATCCTTTTCGACTAGTTGTAAGCCTGTATGTCAAAAATTCTTTCAACATTGGTCACCTAGCGGGGAATGGGCTCAAGTGATGGTAACGGACGCACCCCAAGTGAAAATGCAAGTACTCCTATGAGCTAAAGGAATACATCATAATTCACACTATGTAAGGAAATGGATGAATAAACCCTCAATTTTACACCAGTCCACCTATTGTGGCGCCAATCCGTGCCAATATCATCCCAAGCAAAAGTTTTAAGGCTGAAATGAACAACGACTGACATTGTAAAAAAAGGAAAAGAGTACTACAGGTCATGCCAGCCAAAGTATATTGGTTGTGGCATTAGTGAAAACAGAGGATACAAGTCAAAGTACTCAAACCCTACGAGTATATATGGAACAATTCCCATCCAAGGCGGCCATGAGTACCAATCAAAGTACATTTGCTGCTAAAGGCGGAGTACAACGCATAAAACCCAAAAAAGGTCCCAAATCAACTGAGAAAAAGCCGGTACTACGGGCAGTTTTCGTACTCGGGGGTAAAACGCCTAACGCAAATTGTGGAAGAACACAAAAGTTTCCTGAAAAGGAAGCCATCGCAATCTCCTTCTTCTTCTTTAATGTCGTCGTATAACTCGTACAGCTCATCGTTCCATCGAATTCGCCGTTGCCAAAGCGCAAATGACCGTAAATCTTCGGTTGAACTTTTCTTAACGTCGACTCGTGAAATGTTGTCATCGTCCATGCTTCTGCACCATATAGCAGGATGGGAATAATGAGTAACTTATAAAGTTTAGTCCTTGTTCACCGAGAGAATACTTTTCTTCTCAATTGCCTACTTAGTCCGAAGTAGTACCTGTCGGCAAGAGTTATTTTACGTTGGATTGTGAGGCTGAGATTGTTGTTGGTGTTGATGCTGGTTCCAAGATAGATGCAGTTATCTACGACTTCGAAGTTATGACTGCCAGCAGTGCCGTGGGAGCCAAGTCGCGAGAGCGACGGCTGTTTGTTTGATGACAGGAGATATTTCGCCAGCAGCTGAATACTCTTATAGAAGATTGCACCTTCTCGATTAAGTTCCGCAACCGTTCCCATAACGTGTCGCTTGAAACACTGCCAAAAAAGCTAAAGCTGGGAGAGCCGAGCTGAATGCAACAATAAGGAATTTGAGGGATGTGGCCAGGAACAGCCTTCAATTGTCCATTATAAACGGGTCCGCATCCTCGCCGAACACCATTCGGGATAGATGGGTGGAGATCGATGTCAGGTTGTTGAATCTAGTTCCAAACTATGTATTTGATACCCCGGCGGGTCTCCACCCTGAGTTTGACTCCTCGGAAACTTACAGGAGCTTCCTAACGGTTAGCGTTGTTAAAATCCTTTGAAGGCATCAAACTGAAGCTCATATCCGCTAAGAACATTCCAAAGAGACCTCTTCCTCGCCGAAAAATTCCTCCGGTGTATAAAGTTTCAAAACAAATATATTCCCGTAATGGACGAGTGGCAGCTTAGTAAGGACGAGAAGTCAAACAAAGAAAGCAGAGCTATCCTATAGATGTGGTCATCAAAGAATAGGCGTTGACATGGCATATAAGATACCCTCAAAAAGTGCTACAGATAGTTTGGTAACCCTCATGAATGAGGGTGGCATCGATCGAGGGAAGTCATGGTGGAGTAACGAGCGGTGGGTCCAGATGGGATAAGAAGCTTAAGGAACCTATGGTTCTACAAGATGTAAGGCTTGGAAGGATCTATAAGGTCAGTGTTCGGCTGTAATATATCCCAAGAAGCTGGAAAAATAGTAAATGTAACAATAACACATCAAGCAATATACAATAGCATCCTTTCTAGACAAAGAGGAGCTTTTAATAATAAAAATATTAGCGCCATCGTTGTAGACGACATGGTGTGTAGATAGATTCACTCTATGCTTATGAATGGTCCAGTGACACACACAAGTTATGTAAGCAGAGGGACTGTTCTTTCCCCGTTTCTGTGGGTGGAGGCAATGAACGGTATACTACTCCAACTCAACGGAGGGGGAGTGAAAGCAGTAGCTTACGCGGATGACATAGTGTTAATGGTATCTAGTATCTTCCAAGCTGAAGTACTGGGCATAAAAAAGGCCTGTGAAGTTCTTTTGTATAACTTCGTGAGGATACAGGAGACAATAATTTACACATACATCCAGGCGGTAGTAAACAAAGCAAGGATGGCTTTGAGCTTACTGACAGGTCAATTCGACTTATCCATAATTTGGGTTCCCGGTCATAGGAACATTTTCGGCAACGAAACAGCAGACGAATTGACTAAGTTAGAAGCCAGTCTAGACGAATCCGAGGCAGAGACAATACCGTGTCCATTAGGAGCGTTCAGCTCAATGCGCAATTTGAATCAACAGCGCAGAATAGAAGGAGATCAATACTCAAATGCACGATAACGAAACAGATATTGCCAAAGTATGACGAAACTAAAACCAAGGACTTATAACAGAGATCCAGGAAAAGTATATACAGACTTACAGCTTACAAGCAATCCATCAGATGCCAAACCTTGAATGTTTATCTACAAAAAGCATAACGGAGGTAAATAGTTTCATTCAAGGCACCAAATGATTTGAACGCCCTAATGGGACGTCATATTAAGATAAGGTCTAATGATAGTGTTTTGAATAGCTACCAGCGCTAACCCAATCGTGTACGTTCAATATCGAGATCAGAATAAAGTAAGCTAATAGTGCGACAGTAGGAACTTTATAGGGGTCAGCTACTCAACTTTTTTCTTTAAATTACACTATATATATATATATATATATCTCACTTTTACGAAGATCCCAGTATACTCACTCCCAATTCTCTGCAGTTAATGCAGTTTGGTGTTTTCATTTGAAATTGTTTTTAAACAATACACATTTCCACACACAATAAATAATACATTTTATTGACATATACCCTGAAACTCATAATAAAATAGTGGGAATATAGACGTTTTTAGATATATTATTGTTCCTTGAACTTAAATTTCCGCAGATTCGCAGTATTCTCTGATCTCTGACCTATAGTTTTTGGTCTGTAATTTATTCTTCCACATGCCTTTCGTATATAGGGTAGTCGAAAAAATATTTTCGTATTTCTAATCGAACTTCAACTTATTCTTTTATATTTGTAATGAACTTTAATGAACCAACTATGTACTAATTTGGACGACCACTTTTTGCCATTTTTCCGTTAGAGACAATACTCCATCAGTGTAAAACTTTTCTGGTTTCTCGGTGAAAAACTGCGACAAGTAATTCTCACAGGCTTCTCTTGAAGCCAACTTTACTCCATTAAAGGACCGAAACAAATGGTAGTCCGATGATGCAAGGTCTGGGCTATTTGATGGATGCATCAAAATTTCCCAACTAAACTCTTCCACTTTACCCGAGTCATCAAAAATTAGTGTGGTCTACCGCTGTCCTGATGGAAGACGAAGGCCTTTCTGTTCATCAGTTCTGGCCGTCTTTTCGATGCTTGTTTTAATCTCATCAACTGTGGACAGTAAAATGTAGAATCAATCGTTTGATCAGGCTGGAGCTGCTCATAGTGGATGATTCCTTTCCAATCCCACAAAACACTCAGCATAACCTTTCAAGGCGTCAATCTTGGCTTTACGACCATTTTTTGAGCTTCATCACGCTTGAACCATGACCTTTTTCACACATTATTGTCGTTTTTGATCCACTTTTCGGCTGCTGTTACCATTCGCTTCAGAAATAGTTCGATTTAATTTCGTTTCAGCAAAGAATCACAGATGTTAGTCCGTACATTAAATATTTCACAGACAATTCATGTGGTACCCAAATATCGAGCTTCTTTTTGTAGCCAGCCTTTTTTAAATTGTTCAAACCTATTTGATCATGAAAGATAAGTTCCTTAGCGATGTCATGGCTGCTTTTGTGACGGTCTTGGTCAATCCATTTCCATAATTTCAAATCAAAATTTCCGGAGCGGAAGCGAGCGAAACATTGTTGTGCTTCACGAACAGCTACAGCATCGTCTTCGTAAACTGCACAAATTCACAAAAATTTCAAAATGTAACAAATATCTTCATTATTTTCACTCATTGTTGAACAGCTGTAACTTTTTTCAACTTACTTGGATTTTTTTTTTTTGATAAATGGAGCTTAAAATCTCACCTTTCCAACATTATATCGTAAGACACAATGTGATTGGTAGCACTGGAGGTATACGACTGCAACGACATCTATTGACAAAATACGAAAATACCTTTTCGACTACACAATATTTGCAACTATCCGGATTAGAAAGAAGTTCTCCAAATACTCAAAACAACTGCTGGTGTAACTCAGTGTATTCAGAACTTTCTAAAGTGGTCACTTAAACCATCAACTAAAGACACTTAAAAATGCATTACAATTTGTCTGAATGATCATGTCTATTCATTCACTGAAACTGACAGTAACACTTTACAATATCTACATACATACATCCATGAGCCCATAGTTTCGTAACTAATTAACGCTAACCAAATGATAAAATGATAAAAATTTGTTTGAAACTCGCTTACGAAAGCGTTTAGTCATTCAATGAGTTTTAACGTGCCATATAGTCGTAGACGATGACGCCACGCAAATGTTTATATTTTTGTACAATTGTATATGTATGTATGTATTTTATTCCCCTGTTAGGTCGCTGTATACATACATATGTATATCGTGTGCAGTATGGCGTTTGTGACTAATTTCCAGTTAACCTTTTGGCAGGCACTTAATTCCGGGCGTCAAGCGAATGCGCGCTGAAAGGCAACAAAAAGGGGTTCAATCGGTCGATCGGTCGCTATGTCAATGCGAGGAGGCGACCCTTTTCTACAAGAATAAATATGCACAATGTTCATGTAAGACCACAGTGAAATACTTTACAAAATTTAATTAAGCCTATAGGCAACTACTCACACAAACTTCACAAGTACACAAATTCATTCAATACATGTTTAACTAATGCATATATAGCGTATATGTGTATGTTTATACATATCCCCAGTTGTTAGAGTGTGTATGTGTGTTAATATTTCTGTAAGCATTAAATAAATATTTCAATAACTCAAATTATAGCGTTTAATAGCTGGCAAGTAATGGAAAAATTGCTGCGGCATCTGTTGAAGTGCTGGGAAAACTGTGAAAGGGCTGCCTTTTGGGGTTTTCGAATGTCTTGAAGCGAGCAATTTGTGCCTATTATAAAAGTAATGCAATTAACAGGAATAATATAAATTGACACACACATACATAACGGTAGTACAAATATAAATTCATCAAAATGCTGAGAATTTAGTAGACATGTCATACGTATGTACATATCGCTCATTTGCTGCAAGACCGGCATAAGTCGAAAAAATCGATTCTCCAGAAAACGCGTTTAAAGTTTTCAACTGACTACAACCTTACACGGTGACTCCAACCTTACACCTCTTCTCAAGCGGAGCATATAAGAGGTATTCATATGAATTTTTCACTCAATATGAAGTATGATATAACGAACAATTCTGCAGCATTAACTCAAAAATCACGTTTTTTGAATTATGCCGGTCTTGCAGCAAATGAGCCATATGTACGAGTATATAGAACAGTTGTCTATGCTGCTCAGGATCACTCCAGGGCCCTTTAATATACTTACATACATAATATAAAACTTTGTGTTGGAGAGTTTGAAATCTCTTGATAGATTTGTGATGTTTGTGGAATTGTAAAGAAGATATGGAATCAAGTCGTAGACATAAAAACAAACTCACACATAGCAATAAATTGTGAAAAGTCATCATGAAATCATTATATTGTTTAAAAAATAAATTAATCCCATTGCTAGTTATTTTATTTGAATAAAATTAATAAAAAATTGTGAAGCTACACTGAGAAACCAAAATTCATTAGTTGTGGTTCATTATTGTCACAAATCCTGTTGAGCGTTAGCGTACTTTTCTAAGGATGTAAAGTGGATCGCCTCTGCATCTAAATAACTTGCAGCCTTCACGACCTTTGGAAACTCTTAACGGATCTTTGAAATCAGAATCGACTCGGACTATGATTACAAGACAGAAGCCCTTGAGTGTGGTTAAAGTCTAGGCTGTTTTTTCATGAGTATAGTATGTGTCAGTGACACCATGGAAGAATGACTGGTTTATATTGAGACTTCCTCAGTCTCGCTAAAATTCTGGTAGACCTCAAAGTACGTTCCATTCTGGTCATCATTAGTTTGATGTGATAAATATGGTACTCCTTCGTTCCTCTTTGCTCTAGTGGTACGTATTGCCCTATAAGGAGGTGCGTCAACCTTCGCCTTGACCTCTTAACAAAAACATCTTTGAGATCAGATTACTTTTTGGCTGGTGGATAGCAGCTGTGAGGGAGGGACTCAGTAAATAGGTATGTATATAAACCAAAACACAAGCGAAATGGACAAACGAAATAAAGTAGGTCGAAGCCGACTTCGAAATAGAATAGGCAGCAGAAAATTTTACCTTTTCAAAGCGCAGTTACGTGTAACTTTTGGAAGTGGAAGCCACTCGTGATCTGGGCAAGCACTGGTCAACAACCAGAACTTGTGCGTCTGCGAAACTCTTCTCACCCTGGGTGAACCCAAGGAGTCCTTTGAACTATTTGCACTTAACAAATTATTAATCGGCGCAATTATAGGTGAGCTGACTATATACTATTCAATAGGTTCACAACAGGTGTGCAAGATATTTTTTATTTGCAAAGTGCAATCGTCTAGGCATTTTTTCCTCTATTGCCCTCCTTTGCCAGACTGAAGATTAAGATATCTCATTAGACACACTTTAGCTGGAATTGATCCAAACCGCATTAATAAATTCTTGGTAAGCACGTTTCGTCTATCTTTGAGGATCTGATGATTAAATTTTGGAAGTTTTTGAACCAACGTTCACAGCTGTCTAAGTGAGATCAATCTATTTTTTGCGTGAGGATCAATCCTACGGCCAACCTAACCTAACCTAAAGAGAATAAATATTTTTATTTTCGTTTTAGATAAAATGTATGTGGTCTTAGTTCCTGACTTAGCCAGACTCATTCTGTCAGCTTTTGCAACTATTATGGTTGGTTTGTTGAAAACTTGGGTTTTAAAATATAGCAATTTTATTTGTATTGATATTTTGTAAAAAAACTCTTTTATTATTTCTAAGAACCCAGAAAACGATTTAAGATGGTCGTAAAATAACGCTAGTTGAGATAGATGCCGCCCTAAAGAACTCTCAAAGGAACACGTAGGACTTATGACGTTTGGTTATCAGTTAGGGTTGAAGATTCCAACTGGATTTTTAGCTAATTGTATAAATCGCGTACATATTTCACTACCGTATTAAAAGACAAAACTTTAAGGGTAATTTTGTATTCGCAAATTTATAATAATGGATAATCAGTATGAATATTCGGAGCATGAAGATTCTGTGGGCAAAAAATAGTAGGACTTTGGCCTCAATACACTTGTGTCAACGTTATTTCCAATCCTCAAAACAGTTGTTAATTTCCGGGATAGCCTTAAATGCGCGTGACGATTCACATTTAATGTCTTCAGTTGACTCGAAACGGTTTTCCGGAGCGGTCGTTTAAGTTTGCTGAATAGCCAGAAGTCACAGAGACCTAAATCATGATCTTGGTTGTAAATTTGACGAAAAACAAAGAATCAATGCAGTATGCGACTGTGCATTATCCTTGTGCAAAAATGAAGAGTTCCGGCCTCGTTTTACGACTAGTTTCACCCAAACTACGCCTGTCCCGAATGGAATTTGGAGTACACTAGAACTCGATAATCGAAAAAAACTGTCAACATAACCTTGAACTTTGGCCTGTTTTGACGTTGTTTTTCGGCTACGGCTCATCTTTGCTATGATTTTCGGTCGATTGTTCGTCTGTTTCCGGGTCGTTTATGACATCGTCGTAGTCGACAAACATTGTTTTGCAGACGTTAACCCGAAGTTAAACTGTTAGTCGTCGATTTTCAAGCACAAATTCATTTCTTTTATTGACGTGCTGACGTTGATGGCCGTCCTAGATGAGGTTCATCGTCAACGCGTTCTCGACTCTTTTTGAATAATTTGCGTTGAAGGGGCTTAAGATACATCTACATAACAATGGTAAAAATTACAAAAAAATAAATAAACATTCTTTATAATTTTGCACTTACATACATACATATTGATGCCTATATTCACCATATATGCGAAATGTTAATGGTTGACAAGAATTCGGTAATAATCCACATTTCTAGTGAGATATCAAAAGTGATGATAGTGTTGATGAGTGCTGCATTTTTATTACACTTTATGTGTGTATATAGTATATATATTATATGTATGTGCCATGAACATACATACAAACAAATAGCGACTGCGTGCGTTTGCCAATGTCAGTTTGTTTAGGAAACTTTAATTAATTAATTCGATGTTTGCTGTTGTGCTTGTTCTTGTCCTCAGCAGTACTTGTCCAAAGCATACACACACATACACACATGATTGTCCATATACCGTTGTTCCTTTTGTTGCTGCTGCCAAAAACCAAAGTCTGCTGTTCGCACTCCGTCAAGTGTTGAAAGGAGTGGACGCGCGAATTGAAATGTGTTGATACGCCGACTGTGTCTGTCGTGCGGTTGCTCATTGCCACATGTGGCATACCGCATAGCGTTGCTTAGACGCTGCTCATATTCAATGTGTTTGCCTTTTTTCGGAGCGATGCAACGCAACTGCGCGGAAAACCAAGTCGACCAAATGTGGCCGACAGTTGGCAGACACGCCTCACACTTTGGAGTGGGCTCAAACGACGGCCCGCTTGATTAATGTCTTGCGGTATTGCAAAATTATGATTGAACTTGGGAGCAAACCATCATATTGGGACCGAGTGGGGTGCAACACGAAAAGGAAGTACGCACACTCACCCAAAAACATGTGTGTGTTTGAGTTGATTAATTAATAGAGTTAAAGGCGGGGCTATTAATGCACACACACACTTACACATTTGGTATGTTTTAACTCTTTGCAAACACTCGGCTTTTGTAGAAAGTGAAAATGCCATAAAATTTAGAATGGTGTTCGCGCTAATCGGCACGCGCTCCAGCATATTTAATTAGTGTGATTAATGCTTTTGAACTCGCTGATCCTCAGTGGCAGCTCTTATACCCTAGATTCATGCTCACACTTGTATATAAGCATGTATGTACATTTATATGTTTTTTAAAAACATGTTTACTAGCATCGCTCGTGGCGCAGCAGCAGCACTTAAAGCGTAATTTGGTGCCCCTGTATTGTCACGCGCCTAACGAAGGTCAACTGATCTTTTCTACTCTTTGCTTGAACTTCCATTCATTAAGCGTGATGCTCATCGCCAAAACGCTACGCAATGCCAATTGAAAAGGTCAGATATTTGTTGTCAATTTGCTGCCACCCTCATGACCGCTGTTGCCCGCTTGCGTGCGTCAGCGCTCGGTCCGTCATTCCAAGTGGTTGTACGCTGATTCATGCCCATCAATGGCAGCGTTTCCTCACTTATACGCACACATATTCACATATAAGCATATATACTAGGTACATATGTGCAGCATTTATGTTATTTCAAGTGTAGTATATTCTACACACACACACATACATATGTACATTCTCATTGAAGTGTTTAGTTGCATGCCTTGAATAGCTTAGCTCATCCAGTCATGTACTAATATGCAATTAAGCATTTCTAAATTCATATTTCTTTATTGTCTCTGCCTCAAAATGGTTTTATGGCATTTTTTCGACAATTATGAGTTGCTGTCGTTTGCAATGAAATTAAAATGAAATTAATTTATTGGCCCATTCTTATATGAACCGGGAATGAAATTTAATTATGCATTATGACAAAGAATGAGGCGATCGTTGTTATTGCTGTTTTTGGTGCTGACGTATTGTGTGCCGAAGCTGTAGGCTCCGGCGATAATGCTGTCATTGTTATGGATGGTTTTGTGCATTCTTTTGAAAATCAATTTTTCTTATTATTATTTTTGATATTCAATAAACCTATTATAGATTCCCAGTCATTAATGAAAAAAGTAAAAGCAAAACCTACTCAGCGCTAAAAGATATTGTGACCGGTATCAACGATTATTAGAATTAAGTTGCCACATAAAAACTGGTACCTCGGCTGTTAAATTTGGTTTCGGTACCGTTATTAATAAACTGGTTATAATGGGTGATCAATTTTTAAGTTCCCTAATTTTTAGAGAAAAAACATATTAATTTAAAATTTAATGGTGAATGTTAAGTATCATTCGAAAGAACATTTTTTTTGAATATTATCTTTTTCAAATGTTGCCCGCGGCTACGTCTCAGATTGTCCATCCGTTGAATCCAATTTTATCTGACCCACTCGAGCATTTTGACGGATAGCTGGCTAATAACACGAGCGATGTTTTACTCCAAGGCCTAAATCGAATATCACAAGATATTGGTGGCCAATCGATCGGCCCAAAACCTGAAATTATCTGCTCACCGAAGTGGCGTCGCCTTTTTGAAACCAAATGCCATCAAAAAGTTAGTTGTCATGGAACGATAACGATCGCCATTGACGGTTACTCACCGGCATCATTTTTGAAGATTTATGAACCGATGATTCCACCGGCTTACAAACCTCATCAAACCGTTGTTCAGGCATAAATCTTTCCATTATGAAATGCCAAACAATACTGAACAAAAATAACATGATAGCTTAATGCGCGTCATGCCTGACCGATATCGGTTTATTTGTGACAGTGATGAGAGGATGTCGAAAGAGCTGAGTTCTTTCAATTGTATTAGCAATTCATACTTCTGGGGAGAGTTTGTAGATTTCATCTTGGTATGAATAATACGCGCCTACCTGGTTTGACAGTTCGTGGCGGCCATGTTTGTTTACGAATTTGTGTAAAATTCTGTCAGTTCAGCAAGGTTTGCCCTATCGTCATACTATGCTTCATTTTGGAACAATGCTTTTCAATTATCTAAGATTATTCTTCTTCTTTACTGGCGTAGACACCGCTTACGCGATTATAGCCGAGTTAACAACAGCAAAGCTGTCGTTTAGTTTTCATTGGTACTGTTTTTACGTGGTGTGTCCCAACCCCAGCGCACAACCCTGCGGAGGGAAGGTTTCGCCTTCTCACTTTAGCTCGCCTTCAAACGGATGTTCTTAGGCTACCCAGAGGATACTTGATCAAAGATCGGAAGTCGTGAGCTGCTTGAGTCATATGTAAAAGAATCGTTTCTGGCCACTCCCAAGGGAATGGCGATCAGAGAATTTTCCTCACTAGCGTGAACTTCTACACATGACTCCATCCTCCAAGATTATTATGTTCCCCAAAAAATCAGAAGTTCACGTCCATAGAAAAATCATATTCTCAGTTGAGAACCTTTTCTGGCTTAATTGCTTCGAGACTAAACAATATTTTTGTTATTGGGGTGAGTCAAATCCTTATGCGGTTCAGGTAACAGAATTTCATCCCAAAAAGTTGACCGTTTAGAGCGGATTGTGGCATGACGACATCATCGGGCCTTATTTCATTGGAAATGAGTCAGGAAATGCTGTTATTAACAATAACGAGCGTTATAACATGAAGTTGACGGACTTGTTTCCCTAGGATTTGAAGAAATGAACGCGGAGAATCCATATTTCCAACATAAAGGTGTGTCGGCTTATGTTTTACGTTTAAACATTGCGTTTCAAGTTTGGTGACTTGTTATTTTGGAAAGTGGCCCAGTCAAATGACCGCCAAGATCATGCGATTTAACGCCCTCCAGACTGTATCATCTGTGGGTATGCTAAATCAAAAGTTGACGCAGTCAACTAACAACGCTCGCGGAAGTCGAAAACCACATTCAGCGCACTCTACTTGACAATCTAGCCGAATGCTGCAATAGCGTAAACGGATGGAGATAAGCAAACGGAACCGTGGTGGCCATTCGGTCGACATTTTCTTCAAATCATAAATGGAATGCAATGATTTGCATAACAAAAAACAACAAAATAACTTATTTGGTTCATATTTGAATGTTTTATTTCATTTTAACGTCATGTCGATCTTGTCGTTGGTCCTGACGTTATTATGGAAATCTTCCAAGTTCTAGTAGCGGTAGCAGTATACAGTATTGGGGACTATGTTTGGGAGTTAATAAGAGAAACTTCCGCGTAAACTTTATCGAGCCAAATTTTGTTCAGCAGTGAGATCCATTTCTAACCCGATTGGTACGTAAACAAGCAAAATTGTCACATATGGCATGAAGAGCAAGAAAAAAAAACAAGGTTTGGTGTGATTTGAGGGTTAGCGGCATCATCGGTCCATAAATCTTTAAAAATGAATCCGGTAAGAACGTAACCGTCAATGGTCACCGTTATCGCGCCATGATAATCGACTATTTGATGGTTGAAATTGAAGCTCGTAATCTTGGTGACATTTGGTTTCAATAAGACAGTGCCAATTCCCACACATCACATCAATCAATGGATTTATTGAGAGAACACTTCTGTGAGCAGAAAATTTCACGTTTTGGGCTGGTCGATTGGTTACGAAGATCGTGTGATATCACACCGTTGGACGTTTTCCTGTGGTGCTAAAAAAGGTAGGAAACCTCGAAATGGATTACCCTTTAAATGAATATTTATGTATGAATATTATTTTAACGAGACAATTGTCAGAAGGAGTGAAGTGTGTGACACAACATTGATAATTATTACTGATCACTGTCTTCGAAATATAGTAGGACAAAGATTTGATTGGTCGGAACAATCATTATTTCTGTTGAATACCGAAGATCTGTAGCTCCACTGAGGCTCAACTATTACTCTTATCTGTAGAGTTCGGCCTTTTATCCACTTTATTTTTCCCGTCCTTATATGTAAGAAATATTGCCTGACTTATGCAAATATTCAATAAAATTTCTAACACACCTGAAATGCGTCCTCAGAGGTAAAATTGCGATTTTTCGTACATTCAATTAAAGATTCTTTTGAGTGCGAAATTTGTGTAATTAAATATTTTCAAGAGTTACTTAAGAGCAATTGTATGCGTTTAATTACAGCTGGAAAACTTCACCCAAGTAATGAATCTCCAGCAAAGTAAAGGAGACAACTTAAAACTCCACATTCAACTCGCCAGATGCCACATGCGACATCAACAACAACAAAGATGCATACAAATAATACCAAAAAGCAGAAATTTATAAGAAAATATGAGGAAAAAGAATTAAATAAATTTGCGAAGCTGATGACTGTTAGTTGACTTTTGCAGCAGGGATTGCCTTCAACAGCGAAGACACACTTGTCACTTCGTTTCACCACTCGGCTGGTAGGCAATTTGGTCGTTTGTATTTTCGGTTGAAATTAAACTAATTAAAAAGTTACAAATTTCACACGTAATTATCATAAATGAACATAAAATATATTTTTTCCACTCCAAACTCTTCAACATATTTGTTCTTGCTGGCTGGTAAAGAGGCATAACGAAGTCTGCCGAGCGACATAAATAAAACGAAAGCAATTGCCAAAGAATGCCAGACAGCGTACTTGCAGGTGTATTCTTATTGATGGTGAGTGTGTTGTTGTTGGTGGCACCCACAGCACCGGAAGTGGGGTATCAAGTGGTGCTCGGGTTGCCGGGGGAAGGTGAATACCAGCTGACACATGTGGTGATGCTTCCTTCTGGAATGTCGTCGGATAGAGCAAAAGTTTATGAAAACACAGCCGACTTTTCTTACACATACACACATATGGCTGCATGAGAACTTAAGTTAAGCTGAAGAAATGGCACTTTGAGAAAATCTCAAGACAACTTGAAAGCTTGAAGTGCGCTATGAGGGCACAAACAAACAAAGCGAGGAATAAATAGAATAACGGGCAAAGGCTGAATGCACTACAAGTGTGAAACAAATAACCTCAGAAAGAGCAATCGGTGGCCCGTGAGCGCACCCTGTATACGGTGCATTAATGTTACTTCACCAGGACAGTATAAACGAGAAAACCTGTTAACTTCGGCTGCACCGAAGCTAGGACACCCTTCACAGATGCATTTTCATAGCACAAAATATAAAAAAAATTTGTATCTTGACTTTAATCGACCCTTTTAAGTGGCAGTTACATATATGATATAGTGGTCTGAACAATTTTTTCGGAGCTCGTACCGCAATTTATTCCAAAAGTCGTGAAGAGTATGTCTTGTCAAAAAGCTTGCCTTACAAGGGCTTGAGTTTGATTGTTGAGTCAGTATGAGAGATATATGCTATAGTTGCCCAACATCAGCGGTTCCGACTAATGTGCAGCGAGAAAAGAACTTTTCAAGTCGGTATCTCAAAAAATGAGGAATATGTACAAGCTCGCCACACTGATCATTTATATACATATACTTAATAGGGTTTCCGACGTTTCCTATGTCGTGTTACAAGCAATGCGAGGTCTTAAGTTACGGTGTTTGGGGTATAAAAATGGGGGTTTCAACGGAAGCAATAATACTGGCCTTACTATAATAGTTGGACAAAAGTTGGAGAATTGGCCTTAAGTATGGCAAGGTCAAGACAAAAACTATAGTTATTCCATTTTAATGAAACAAAATGGCGTTTTTATGACTGCTAAAAACCAAGAGCCGTGCAGTAGGAGCGTGCTAAGGGTTGTTCTTTCACTAAGGTCTGAAATGTATGCACCGGAACAAGAAGTCGTCGAAGTCGGCAGTATTCGTTTATCGGTTCTCGAAATATCTATGGGTATATGTGGATTGTTTTGCCTTCCCTCATATGCTGTACCTCTTATTACACTTGCAACTTCTATGCTGTTGTACTTTGGCGTACTGTCTGTTTCTGTTTGCCACATCTTGCTCTTTAAAATGTACTTGACTCGCTTATAAAGAAAATACAATAAAGCAGTAAAGTTTGTCAGCATCTTAAGGGCACTCCAAAGGAGCAAATAAAACTAAAACAAAGAGGGAACTTTCAACGTTCTGCACCCCTATGCCGATGTGAAGTTTTCTTATATCTGTGGTCACAAGAGATAAACGCTGAAGTCGACTTAAGACTCGAGGGGTCGAACAGTTTCCCATTTAAAACATCCAGTCAAATAAAGACACTATAATTATCTTTCGAAAATACCAAAATTTTAGTTTTCAAAATACATGCTTTTAAAAATAATAAAGCTGATTTTAGACGCTTGAAACCGTGAAGGCTTTTTGCGTTCTTCAAATTTGCTCAAAATGGACTTTTGCAGTTAAGCTTTGAAACCAAAAATTTGTATGTATGTGCTTATAATGCGAAGTTACTTCCTCTCTGTCGATTAAGCTTATGTTGGCAAGCGCATATATGGTTGGCATACATATTTCTGGAAGAGCATATGTGCCTTATGCATGCAACTTCATTTTTATGCACAACAGTTGTGCAGCAACTGGCACTTTTAGTTGCCGCCAGCGTAACTAAAGTGTGGAAATTTCCGTTTCAAGTGGTGAAACTTAAGTATTGTCATATATGATTATGATTTATGATTGTTACTTCATGGAAGTTTGCATGGCTTTGCAGCAAGCGATTTTGTATTTAATTATTGCAAATGTCTGCATGTAAAAGTGTGCGTGTGTGATCATTAAAATATTTTGAATATCTACGGTAAGTAAGTACCTGTATGTTGAATCAATTTTCGGCGGTATCAGCGCCGAATCGCATGTATTGACTGAACTAAAATGCAGATTAAAAATTGCTAATCATGTTGTAGGGACTCCTGCTCTCTGAGAGAACTCGTCAACAACTCGGTATAAGGGAACCTTACGCAAGCTCCTTACGTTCAGCAACCGAAACCTTTGGTATTCGGAAAATGCAAAAGGACAGCAGGTACGACGAGGAGTGCCGTGTCGCAGCGGAGAGAAAACAGACTGTCTACCTCGCGACGTTACGATAGACCACAACATGTGTGGGATGGGATAGAAACCGAAAGTTGAAGAGAGAATCGAGACACATTCGCGTGAGTGCGAAAAGTTTGACAAGCTGGCAAACAGGAGTAACGTCTCAAAATTTTATGAAAAGATACGACAACTAACAGAACGTTTAAAAACCCGGACATATTTTTGAAGAGCCTTCAGTAGTGATCTAGTTACTAATGCTCAGAAAATACTGAAATTATGGATAGTGAACCCGATTCTCCAATCGATGACGACGAAGAACTGATAAGGCCATGCATCAGCTTTTTTGTAGAATATGTTCGGACGTACGCATGCCCGACGATTGGAATTTAAGTGTATTTTGCTCAATCCACAATATTTTAGACCGTACAATCTGCGTCAACTAGCGTGGGATATATCTCCTAAACATCGCATATAAGGTTCTATCGAGTGCATTGTGTGAAAGATTAAAGCCCACCGTCAACAAACTGATTGGACCTTATCAGTGTAGCTTTAGGCCTGCCAAATCAACAACTTTGACAGCAACAAAAATATCTGCCGCTATGCCTGAATTTGGTATCCCCGATAAACTAATACGGTTGTGTAAACTGATGTTGATCAATACTAAAACCAAACGAGGTTTCAGAGAAGGCGACTCCCTTTGTATGCCTCCTCCAATATATTCTTGAAGAAAATAATTCGATCTGTAGAGCTGAATAGAGAAGGTACAATCAAATGAGTCCTGTGTTCAAACAAACAGTCGTCATTTGTGACTTGGCTCTGAGGCGTAGGAAGATTAAACAAAGAGTATTTTTTCTTGATTTAAATAACTTTAGGCTCGACTTACATATCTGCACAAATAATAAAGTTTCCTTACATATACTAGGCTTAGATCGGTCATTCGTATAACAGTTATGTACGAGTATATGCTATAGTGATCCCATCTGAACAATTTCCTTGCATACATAGAGCTCCATTGCCTTTGAAAATGATCCATACCAAATTTTGAGAAGATATTCTATCAAATAAAAAAGCTTTTCATATAAGCACTTGATTCCGATCGTTCAGTTTATATGGCAGATACGATTTACTGATCCAACTTTTCCGACAAATGAGCAGCTTCTTGCGGACGAAAGGACGTTTGCAAAATTTCAGATCGATATCTCAAAAACTGCAGGACTGATTCGGGCATTGCTAAATGGACTCAGCTCCTCAAGCTGATCATTTATATATTGTATACGGTTTCCAACGTTTCTTTCGGGCTGCTACAACTTCGTTCCCCTGTGTTTTGCCTTGTTAAAAGCAAAGCGAAGGAAGAAAGCTAAATGCTGATATTATTACCATAAAACTCGAATTCGTCTTATTAAAACTCGCGTAAATATAACTTACTCTAATACATTATGTTAAAATGACATATTAAAGCTCTTCGTACTATTAGTTAAATTATCAATATTATCTTTTAATTAACTGTATAAATATATTGTGATTTTATTCGTTCGAATTTCAAAATCACCAGCAGATTACCAAAATATTCTTAAGTCTATATGTGAGCTATATACTTGTATGCGTATGTGCACACGACAAACATACTTACGCAAGTGCACTCTCTTTATAAATGTGTACATTATTCACTTTCTAGTCTTGTATCCATTAATCTCGAAATTTCATATTAAACCAGGATGGCACTCGGCACTTCACATTTATTATGGAATCCTTAGCAACTTAGCAATGCTCTTTGCCACATATTCGTTTATCTATGTATTAGTGTAATGCAAGCTGGCTGCAGTTGCTGCATTTGCTTACTAATATGTCACATTGGAACAGTGTAACGTTTTCCGTACTAAATCTGCGAACTAAATCTTAAGTTTCGTGAAAAAATACAGGAGTTCGTTTTTTTTTTACACTTCAAATAAAATATTTGGGTAAGCTGATTAGAAATGATTTTCACTACAAATGAAAACTCACCTGCTCCAGAAAGAAGAGACGATTTCGACACGCATGGCAAATCAGCAGAAATTCATACGGTAAAGCATTTCGTTGATGACAAACAATGAGATCCGGTTAGCAAATAAAAAATCATCAGGTCATGGCGGAATTATTACACCAGCCTTTGAAGCGCTACTAGGAAATGTCGTAGCATGATGGTCAAGCTCTTTAGCAGTATGCTCAGACTATGCTTTTTTCTTCAATGGAAATGTTCTGGGATAATTTTGAATTCATTTCATATCGACTGATTAGCAATGTCACAGAGTAGATCACATTATAACTCCTCAGATCAAGATCCCTCCAGAGTCTCATATATAATAGATATAGGCCAACACGCAGACCGATCTGGAAACAGTTTACACAGTTATGCAATCATATCAAAATAAAATTGTGTGAGACCGACGTCCTGCACCACTCGTTACCCCTCTCTATTGAATAGATAATGGGCAGTAGTCAATAATATTAAACCCCAAAGTGATACGATTTATTGGATTCAACTGATCTAAGCAACATTTACAAAAGTGAAATTTTTATCATTGCACTGCAACATCACTGTTTTTGGCAACAAATTAGTTATTATTATTAATAATAATATCAGCAACCTTTAACTACAATGTCAGACCTATAAATCGATTAATTAAAAAAAAAGAAAATTATTAATGTAATGACACTAATGTATCATTATAAATTAGAAGGTCAGCAATTCATCACACTGTTCATCACTTGATAAAGCACATGCTGGAATAAACTTTATTACTCATAAGCACACACATCTATACATACCCAGGTTCATACAAGTATATGTATACAATGTTCATAGTGCAATGAGTAATTTATGCAAAACAAGCGCCAGCGGCCGTTAGCCGGTAAGCATTGGCCGCTGACCGGTTGACCGTTGATGGTCGTCGATGTCATTAGGCCACGGCCAGTTTTACTTATGTTAGCTTAGTGGTTATGGCAGCAGTGGCACTCGTGATGCTGTGGGCGGAGGCGTTAGTCTGTTGGATCGAATTGAGTTGACTCAGCTGAGCAGACAGGCAGTTCAACTAGTAGGCTTCATACAAACGAGTAGATATACCATGTACGAGTGTTCCATTAACTCGCCAAAAATATTTGCTGCGAATAATCATCGTAAAACAACAACGGAAACCTACAAATAGCTGTTATTTGCTAATTGTAACGGTTCGTTATTTAATGAGATGAAAGTGAATGGCTTTCTGGAGCAAAAGTGAATTTCTTATGAGCATATGATTACAATCTTGCATGAAAGATCACAGTAAATATTGCAGTTTGCAAGTTTGATGTATTAATTTCTTCGTTGGACCAGCACCCTTATATACAAATGCCTATGTACGAGGTGTGTTCAAAAAGTATCACGAATTTTGTGTTTTTTTCAAAAATTATTTATTTATTCATGAATATCTATTTTGTCCCTTCAAAGTTTTGAGATTATTTAACTTCTCTGTAACTATCTCAACATCAACATAAAATTTAATATAACGTCCCCGACAGCTATTTATCGAAACTACGCTAAATACTGTCCTAGTCGTGTATATCGAGAATGGCCGTAGCTACTAGTTTTATTGGGTCGATAACAACGCGCCGAAGTTTAGTTTCACATTACTCAGTAGTAGTTGCTTTGTCAGTATAGACTAAAATAGTTTAACGATTTCCATCCGGCTCTGGGCCAGAAGGATCTAGCAGTCGTACGGGTTCTTTTCCCAATTACACTTGAGAGCCATAGGTGTACCGCTAGAATGTAAGAAGACATCGGAACATCAACTCGCTTCCAATCGGTTGAAATCGGAGGAAGAGTGCCCTCGCAGCGAGTTCACAAGCAGTTGCCTGAAACAAAGGTTAATGGGGAGATCCCGACAAAAGCCACCTACTCTCCGCCTTAAATTCGGTCCATCCGTGTAAAAGCTCACTTCTTCCTCTCCAGAAGCTTCGTCCTGGTCTAGGCTATAAGGTATGCAATTGATGTAGGGGCGAATTTTCGTTTGTCCCTGCCCAGGGCCATTCATAAATCCAGCTTTCTTAATTCTTAGAGTTGCCAAGCACCTACTAGCTACGTCAACATGCAGAATAGTATTGATTTCCATTGCTGTTGTCCGTAATTGAACCCGCTACAGCTGATTAGCAAACAACAACCCCATAAAGCATCGAGCGAGTGTTTTATCCCGTTGGCCGGTATGGCCGCCAGTATGCCGGTGCAAGCCTTTGGAATGGGCTCTACGTCTGCACAACGCTTCCCTTTCATGGGCAAATGCATTTTCCCAAAAAAGAAGACGTCGCACGGTGCCATATCAGGTAAATACGGAGAGTGGTTAATGGTTAAGATGTGATTTTTGGTCAAATAATCCGTCACAAGCGGTCTGAACACATTTTGGTCGTCAGTCAATTTGGTGGTCAGTTAATTGAAGTTAGAGATCTGCAATGTTCAGAACAAATTATCCGACAACGGTAAATTCTCTGCATCAGTATCAAATGCTTTCTCTGGCGCTTCATCGGTTGCCATCTCCACTCTCACTACTGTCACTGTTGTTGGTACAAATATTTCTCCGTCCAGCGTTGCTGTTTCTGCTTCTGCTGGTCCGGTTGTTGCTATAGCTCTGCTCTTATTCCCTCCAAAGTTTCGTCTTCTTACGAGTTATATCTCAATAATTGCATTGCGTGTTTTTACGAAACTGTTTGAGTTTGAGTCTAAAAGAGATAACTCATTTTCTGGATAAGATACAGCTAATAGTTTTTCCATTTTTAAAAATCCATTCAAGAATTTTGTTGTTATAATATACCCCTTAAGACTATACAACCATAAGTTACCTTGGTTAAGTAAGCATCTCAAAAGGTTGAAAACTCTTAAAAATAAATATTACAGAAAATTCTCTTTAACAAGAGATCATGCCTTCTTCGTTCAATTTCAACAATGTGCAAAAATGGCTAATAATTTGGATAAATCACTTTATAAAAAGTTTATTAAAAGCACATAGTCTAAAGGCCTAACTTGTGCATACGCTGCCGTATGTTACTGTCAAAAAAATGAACGAAAAGCCTGCCAAATGCATAACGAACGGAGAGTAGACATTTGAATGACTATAATCAGCTTACATGCAGAAGAAGAACGTGTCAATAAGCAATTTGTGTTTTGGTTTTATTTCGTTTGGATTTTTGCAAAAATTAACAGAAAATTAAAATATTTAAAAACAATTAAAATTCTTAATTCGGTTTTAGATGGAATACGCATATTGACAGAAATTAGTGAAATTACAAATAAAAGAGTTCGGTCGTGTTCAGTGAGGGAAATAAACAGAAAGAGAAAGAAGGATGGTTTTTTTGTACGATTCCTGGAAATGAAGAGGATTGACCACACTGATTTTTTTATATACACGCGAATGACGCCACAAGTATATGGTCTTTTGCTTACTCTTGTTGAGCCCTTTTTAAAAAAGAATTCGTTGAGGGAGCCTGTTCATTTTTTTAATATATTTTTATTATGTCTTATTTTTCTTTTTCTTTCTTAAGATATTTATCACAAGGAACTTCGTTTCAATCGTTGGCATGGTCATTTCAACTGGGGAAGGAAACGGTTGCGCTTGCATTATTCTGGAGGCAACTGAAGTCATTTGGACGAAGTTAAGCGCTGTTTATGTATCTGAGCCTAATGAAGAAGATTTCAAGCAAATTTCTCAAGACTTCTGGGAACTGTAGAATATGCCCAACTGTGTTGGATCTATTGATGGGAAGCATATCGCTATTCGATGCCCACCGAAAAGTGGTAGTCAATTTTTCTGCTACAAAAAATGTTTTTCTATTTGTTGTTAGCAGTATGTGATGCACGATATCGGTTTACCTATATAGATATTGGTGCATATGGAAGTCAGAGTGATGGTGGTGAGGACTTTTATATTTGTGCATTTGTGTTTTTTTTTAATTAATATTATTGTTTCTCTTTACATGTAAAGTCATTTTTCAAGTGAGTCGACTGGGAAAGAGGTTGTTAAATCACAAACTTCCCATCCCTCCGGCGAAAAACTTACCAAATAAGCAACTAAAAACTCCACACTTCTTCCTTTAAGGATAAATTTAATGCGCCCATACCCTGGGGGAATGCTACCAAATGAAAAAAAATGTGTTTAATAAAAGGTTATCAAGAGCTCGTCGCACAATTGAAAACTCTTTGGAATACTAGTAGCGCGTTGGCGAGTTTTACTAACAACATTACATTTATTTCCGGAAAATGCAGAAAAAATTGTTTTGGCGTGCGCTGCCTTACATAATTTTATTATATTTAATAATGAAAATGCATCTTCGTATATTGCAAGCAACTATGCTGATTGGGAGGACTCTAATGATGATTTTCATGACGGTTTATGGCGTAGAGAAGTTGAAAGTAGTATCTCATCGATTATGCAATCTTTCAATTTGCATCAATACGGTGGAAGAAGTTATTTGGAAATTAGAAATAACGTATGCAGTTTTTTTTTACACTTTTTAAAAACTTATTCTAAAATCACATATCTAACATAATTTCGACTTTGTTTATTTCTTTTTTAATAAAACTAAATGGGGTTTAAATTCATTCAATTGTTTTTATTAAATTACTCAAAAGAGTTCAGGTACATGCATTTTATGCATCTTTTTATAATAAATATATTTCTTATAATAAATATAAAGTACACTCAAAAAATCAATGCTCCAAGCTTTTTAAAAAAATAAGGAAATTAGGTTGAACGACCAGAACGTTTTTAATTTCTCGTTTGCTTATTTTCACGACGTAGGCGATATAATTCCAAAATCATTTTTTTCTTGGAAACCGTCTTTGACCGACACTGGCAGGTCTTGCATCAGACACAAAACCGTCGTCATAAAGGCCTCATCAGTTTCACATCTCTCAGCCGGCGCCGCCATCTGCTTTTCTAAGTTTTCCATTGTTGTGCCAAGTTTCTGGTAGAGACTTTCTAAGTTCAGACTTTTATTTTTCTTCCGAGGTGGCGATAAAATTTCATTACAACTATCATTCAATGATGACTCCAAGACTGAGTCTGTATTTGGTTCTGCATTATCACGAGTGCTGTACAATGAAAAAGTGATATTTAAAAACATTAAAATCTATACAAAGTACCTACCGACACGGTGTGACGGAGTCTTTTTGAAACATCAAGGGTTTAAAAAACGCCATTCCTCTAAGTAGCTCATTCCGCTACCTGATGGAGCTTCTAATCTTTTCATCTCCTTGCAGAAGCGCTCCCAGAGTAGCTTCCATCTATGTTTGCATTCTAGATCTTTTATTGAAACAAACATAAAATATATATAATACAAAAAATATATATTTCTATAACAGTGTTAATACATACCACTTTTGCCGCATAGTTCTGCGCATAGTTCTTGATGTTAAGTACATTATAGTTGCAACATACAATTTGTGTGCATTCGGACAGTTGTTTACGCTGGCTTAAGTTAGCTTATGCACATTATAGTTAGGCCTTAACACTATGTCTAACCCTAAGTCTTTTTGGAAATTTGTAAAATCTAGAAAGACGTATTCGGTCATTCCTTCGGATGATATGGCCAAGGCTATTTGTGATATCAAGCCAAAATTAATCTTGATGGGCAGCCGCCCGTATTTATAAAAAATTGTCCTGCCTCTGTTTATCTCTCAAGCTTCTTCTTAATAAGTCCAATGCTAATCCTACCCTTATATATGATTGTATACATCATAAGCGAATATAATTGTTTTATTTTTTCACATTTTAATTTTGAAAAATGTAAAATATTATTTGTAGCAAACTGTTCTGCAAATAATTATTGCTTTAGTGAAAAAAGCTTTAATGTGTTCACAAAAATTTCTATACAAAACAGTTTTGAATGTAAATATGTAATGTAGGAAACCACCAAAACTCAAATCGAAATTTAACAAATTGCACTTAATTTGCACTAAAAATTAGCATTATTATTAGTTGTGGTTTTAGGTAAGCCAAATCGATTGTGAGATAGTTCATGCAATGGCGTCAGAGTTCGATTTATGCAAATATAAATGTGGGTTTCGTCATGTGGTGATCCTAATTTTTACCACAGCAGGAAGGCTCCTAATTGAGGTTACGAAAATAGTTAACGAATTTGTATGTTTCAATAGCTTATGCATATATATTTATATTTGTACTCGTATGTAAATGTAATTGGTTGAGATTCATTTTAAAACACACTAAACAACTTAACTGTAAGTTTTTATGTAAAACTCACTTTTAGAATTTAAGATTGTTTCACTTTTGAATTGCTTATTCCTTTGTTAATTGTCTTGACAGTAATAAGAATGGTCGAAATGGCTCATTGAGCACCGGTGGTGTCAGGTGTGAATTGCCTCTGGTCACTGCTGACTATTAAAATGTTAATGGTAATGACGGACCCCGTCAAACGAACGTCTCATAAATACTTAATGGTGCGTTGAAAATAGATGTTGGCGAGAAAAAATTTTAAATTCATCAGCAGCAGTTGCGCCATTAAGAAAAGCTGTGCAATAATGATTATGGTGCGGATTAGGTGGCACAGTGGAATTGTACATTTGCAATATACATACATATGAGGGGCTAAGTTCGGGTGCAACCGAAAACTTTATACTCTAGCAAACATGCTCAAATGAAGCTAGTGAAATACCTTATGGTATAAAACGTCAACCAAAGGATCGGGATCCAGCAATTTTATATATACGTATGCTATGTACTCCTATGAGCAAAAAACCCTGGACCCCAATACGCTTATGCCTACGTTTTTTTCCAATCCTCGAAACAGTTGCTCAAGTCAATTTCTGGAAGTTTTAATGCGCGAAGCGATTCATGTTCGATGTTTTCAATTAAATCAAAACGGTTTCGAACGGTTGTATTAATTTGTAGAATAGCCAGAGATCCCACGGAACTAAATCGGCCGAATACGGCAGTTGCGGCGGTACATTGGTGGGAAATTTGGCTCACGAAGAATCTTTTTACGAATAGCTTTGGGCAAACGACGCATAACACTAAATAGTATTCCTTGTTGATTGTTCGGCCGGTCGGAAGGAATTTGGAGTTCACCACACCACTATAATAGTGGATTCCAAAGTAAACAGGACCTTTTGAATTTAGCGCCCTCTGGGCCCTTTTACCGAAACGTTTCAATTGATGAAACAAGTTTATGGCGATGATTATCTATCCCGTATTAGAGCGCACGAGTGGTTTCAACGTTTTCAAAGTTGTCGTGAGGACATAAATGACGATCAACATGTGGGCCAATCAAAATCCGTGATCAGCGGAATATCCATCGAAACTGTGCGTGAATTCATCAAAAATCAGCCGAAATCATCATTGAAATTCATGGGAATGGAATTGAAAATCTCCAAAACATCGATTTATCGCAATAATTTTGAAAAAAATGAATTTTTGGCTAAGTTGCTACCAAAATAGTATAATTTTAGGTCTAATTAATACTAAATATTGCCTTGAAAACGAAAAAGTAATGTTTGGTTTAACACAAGATCATCTTATTTAGAAGATCTTTCAAGAATTTCAATAGGATCGCTTCATTAGTTTCTCGTAAATTGTGATCACCGACTTTGAAAACGACGTTTCGAGGAAAACACGATCAAATTGAAGTAGCCGACCGGTCTAAACAAATGGGCCGCTCTCCCAAAGGTTCTAACGGGTGATTTTTTTGATCTTAGGACAGTCATATTAACCTAAAAAAATCGACGAATCACAGACATGGTGTAAATTAAAAAGATGCTTACTTTTTTTGCACATTTCATCATGAAGGACATTACATCATCATCGGTTGGAAATTATTCAGTAATGCAAATTTAAAATTCCAAAGAATTCATAAAAAAATGTTTGGCGCGCGTATTGGCAGCGATGAGGCTTTTCTGGTGCATGGCTACGTAAATAAGCAAAATTGCCGCATTTGGGGTGAAGAGCAACCAGAAGCCGTTCAAGAACTGCCCATGCATCCCGAAAAATGCACTGTTTGGTGTGGTTTGTACGCTGGTGGAATCATTGGACCGTATTTTTTCAAAGATGCTGTTGGACGCAACGTTACGGTGAATGGCGATCGCTATCGTTCGATGCTAACAAACTTTTTGTTGCCAAAAATGTGGTTTCAACAAGATGGCGCTACATGCCACACAGCTCGCGATTCTATGGCCATTTTGAGGGAAAACTTCGGACAACAATTCATCTCAAGAAATGGACCCGTAAGTTGGCCACCAAGATCATGCGATTTAACGCCTTTAGACTATTTTTTGTGGGGCTACGTCAAGTCTAAAGTCTACAGAAATAAGCCAGCAACTATTCCAGCTTTGGAAGACAACATTTCCGAAGAAATTCGGGCTATTCCGGCCGAAATGCTCGAAAAAGTTGCCCAAAATTGGACTTTCCGAATGGACCACCTAAGACGCAGCCGCGGTCAACATTTAAATGAAATTATCTTCAAAAAGTAAATGTCATGAACCAATCTAACGTTTCAAATAAAGAACCGATGAGATTTTGCAAATTTTATGCGTTTTTTTTTTTTAAAAAGTTATCAAGCTCTTAAAAAACCATCCTTTATAAGTATCTGCTACACTTTTATTGCGATTGCACTGAAACTTTGGAAATTATTCTAGACGTATCTAATATTAGAAAAAAAGTTAAAAAAAATCCGGTTGAAATTTCGAAATCCACGTAACACCTTAAAGGGGTATAGAGTTTGAATTGTCCAAAAATTGAGTTTTTTATTTCATTTTCTGAACATAGTATATTTAAAAATATACACAGAAAATTTTATATCGTTCCAGTGAATTTGAAAAGGCGTTTCAAACATTTTGGGAAAATTCATTTTAAATTATAAGACCTTCATACATACAAGTACAACCGTGTTTTATTTTATTCATATTCGAATTGTGTATGAATTTAGAAATTGAAGAAATCGAACAATATTCTAATTTTAAAAATTTGAATTGTAATTTTTATGATAACAAAACCCGTCAACTTTAAATAAGCGCACTTGCTTTGCATAAAAACAATTTATAATTGCAGCTGTCCAGTAAAAGGTTAACCATAAAACTAACAAAAAAAAATATTTTGACAAGCGTTGCGTAAATTCGCAAACCTTTCACTGCTGCATTTACACGAACGAAAACTTAATATGCCAGTGTATGAATTAAAATGTGAAATTTATGCCTTTGACATTTTTGGCAACAATTTCAAATGGCGAAATTCGGGTCAACACAAATTCATTGAATGCTGAGCGCAAGGAGAGGAGGCGAGTAAAACGAGAAAAGGAATCACGCTGACAATAATTTACTACAACCATTGCGGCAAGTTATGTATGTAGATGTGTTTATGATTATTTATAAAACCGACAAACCGCCGACCAAACCACAGAGTTGGCCCTACACGAACAGCTGTGCCCGCTGTGAAATTTACCAAAATTAAATTAAGCATAAAATCACCTGGTAAAACACAAATTTAACAATCAGCCAAAAATATACGCACTGCACGTCCATGAAAGGGAAACGGACTCCGGGAGGCCTGATGTGCGACATAAAGGGTGGTGTGAAGGCCGCAGAGTCGGCGAGTGAAATGGAAATAACTAGTTTCGAGGTTGTATATCTCTACCGAATGCGGTAGACTGGCTTTGTGCTATCTGCAAGCGTGCGTATGTGTTTGTAACTGTTATTTGGCCATTACGCTGCCGAAATAGGTCGGTAAATGCCCAATAAAAAATTTGTTCGCAACAAATAGCTGGCTTTCATTTGGTAACATTTAACATTTATGTTTATATATAGGGGCTGTGGTATATGGTATTGACAAACATGCATTTACACACATACACACAAACGGTGTGGGAGGCCGTTGTGTTGGTGTGTGGTCAGAGCTTTTGGTGCATATGTCAACTCTTTTGGCATTTCAATGCGCTAAATGGGCGACTTTTAAATGCGAATGAGCTGCAATTTTGCGGCTGGACGACTCATTAACGGACACTATAACAACAACAACAACAACGACGTCAATAGGAAACAGGAATAGGCAACAACAAGTCAAATAGAATTTACAACAATGCTATCCAGTACAATCGTGAGCGCCAACAAAGTTGCTATCTGCTCCTCTGTGCCGTTATTCATTGCGGAGCGTTCAGTAGGTTGAGTAAATTAAGAATACAAGTGGTTAATGGGACATGCTCTAACAATGATGGCACCACTAACACACAACAACCACAGGCTCACTTGTGTGTGTGTGTATGCAAATAGAATTCGCTGCACCTTCCTGGACTACATACACATATATATTTTTCCGCGTTTCGCTGCGCTTTTGGCGCATTGTCAAAGCTGGCAATGTTTTAGTGGCGTTGCCGATGTTGCTGGCAGCAGGAACCGCTGCGTTGCTGGCACACAGTTGGAAAATGTAAATTTAATTAGCATCTAATTCTGCAAACTAGCGTAAAATTGAAAATTTACCACACAAGTGTATGGAGCGGGCCATGAATGTCACAGCAACCGAACAATGGTGAGCGCACTCCGCCAAAGAGTCAGCCACGTGCAGCTTAACTGACCGCAACAACAATACAAATGCGATGCTTCAGGAAAATACTCCAAGCAAGAAATGGAATAATAATTAACACGTGGAAAAGCGTGTAGAAGAAAGAGGTTGGACTAAGAGTGAAAAAAATAAATATAAATAAGACTTTTATCTATCACTGATATCCAATTCCCACGGCAGGTGGTTCTAGGCACAGGAATTAACCCGGATTTTATCCGGCCAAAGGCTTTTGGCGATCTAACCCCGTTTGAATCTGTAAGTGTTAATCTAAATTTGTCGTCATTAGAGCAATGCCCTGCTTGGGTTGCTCCATATTCTCCTGACACGTGCTGGCATTGAGTCTAACCCGGGCTCGGAGGAATTTTTGTGCTACGTTTGCGTTAAAAGGCTCCATCCAAACTCCACCTCGGTCGGTGTAACACATGCAATGGATGGAGCCATCTTAAGACCTGCTCAGGCCTTAATAAACATAGGGAGTAGAGTTACGTGGCCCCATGCTACCAACGCAATAAAGCGACACTAGCCTCTACGGCTGTGCAATCTCACCCCGAGTGGCCAACAGAGAACCTCCACGGTCCCCAGGAGCTCAAACAGGCAGCATAGCTAACACTCTGACTTTTGACGATTGGTAAACCAGCATACGCGGATGGTAATAAACATTCTCCATAAAATTTGAAGTTTCTGTGTTTTTTTCTTTAAAAAACTTGGAAAAATTGATCATCCTCTATTTGTTAACAAGCTGAGTCGATTTAACCATGTCTAACCGCCGTCATTTGACCTCCGTAGAATATATGTAGCTGTCTTGCTCTGTATAATGAAATAGTTAATACGTGTCCTTGTATAAAAAAACTTTCGTATTTGGTTAGGTATTACCGTACTTTGGTATTATTGTCTAAGTCAACGGTATTATCGCCGTAGAAAAATGAAGTTTGAAAATTGTTATTTTTCTCGTGACTGATATTCTTCGGTGCAACCGAAATTAACGTATTCTTCTAGTTTCCATTGTAAACATAAATATCAGAGGACGCATCATTTTGAGACCAACAAACTTGAAAACGATTAGATTAGTCTAATGAAACTTAATTAAGGTGTGTAACGATCTGACCAACAGGAAACAGACTTGTCAGCCCATCAAATACTTACTATGTTTGTTGCTATGTTTATATGTACATCCCACACGTTTTGCATTGTTTCCTGTGACATTTGCTAAAAAATCTTAACGGTATTGACAACATTTAGGGTGCTCACCTAATGTCATTAACTCCCATGCGTTTGACCAATTTGGCCCGGTTAACTGTGCACTCGCATTGATGTCACTTCCTGTTTGCGAAGTAATTTTACGAAATCCACTTGTAATCGCCTGAACAGTTGACCAATTGTTTGTGCGTTTAGTGGACCATTGTGAAACTTCCACTCAAGGGAATTTCACTTTGTGGCAATGCTTTTGAGCGCTGATAAAGTAGCGTCAAAAATGTAGGCATTTGGAAATAGCTCCGTGTTTCAGTGCTTTGTTTTCTCATTAATTGATTTTCATTGTGTTTCATCGCTACTTTGTTCTTGTAGTGCTCAGTTGCAATTGCTTTTGGACTTTATTTAGAGGGCATGCAACCAAGCTGTTGAAGAAAAGTTAGTTGTACATATATAACTTAAGTTCGCATTTATTCTGTTTTATTGTCACAGTTTTGTGACGTATAGAGCCATATAGTGTACAGTACTCTCTAGAATACCTTCTTTTTTTACCGAAAGATTACGCAAAAATCGTGAAAATTGGATAATATAGATAAAAAATAGATACAAGTCAGAAACGGTTTCGTACATTTGGTTCAACTTTGGTAAAATATCTTCTTTGGTGAACATATTCGATAAAAGCAATACTTGTAAATATTATATATACGGTGAATGTCAGTTTATTTGGTGCAGTCACAAGAAACTCTTTGGGTATGAATAGCTTTTGAATTCAAAAAAAAGTAAGAAAGGGCTAAGTCAGGGTGCAAGTCAACATTTTATACTTTTGCTAGTTAATCAACGCCAGGGAAATACCTTAAGATGTAAAACATCAACCAGAGGACCGGAGTAAAAGCAATTTTATATATGCATGTACTCTATATAAGTCAAGTTTTCGCCCAATTGTATTTATATTAGGCACAAAGATATATAAAGTCACCTGGAAGTACGAACATCTTTATGTTAGGTCAGGAACGGATTTCCTTTGAATTTCAATGGCATATCTCCCGCATTGACCCATATTTTCGTTCAAAAGTCAACTATAGATACTGTGGTTTACATATTCAGTAATTAGGGGCTTGAACAGTTTTGTTTGGATTTGGCCATTTTTTGGTCAATCAAATGGAGTTTAAAATTGTGTTATATGGTGTCGCCGAGATCACGAGCTTCAATTACGTGCACCAAATAGTTGGTAACACCTATGAATCGACCGGTCCATAAACTACACCAAAACGTTGTATTCTTCTGACAACGAAACGTTGTATTTTTTTGACAGCTCTTAAATCTCTTCAGATTTCTGTTTGCCCCAAATGCGGCAATTTTGCTTGTTTACATACCAATTGAGCCAGTAATGAGTCTCATCGCTGAACAAAAATTAGCTCGAAAACGTCGGATCTTTTTGGAACTTTTCAAGAACACATAGAAGCAAACGATATCGCCTGGGAAGGTCTAGCGACTTCAGTTCTTATAAAAGCTGTATTTTGTACGCTTTCAATTTAAGATGTCGACATATATGAGCTAAGTTGTTCCATATGTCCATTCCAGTTGCTGCGAAGATCGACTTTCCACGGTCTTCGAGTACACTTTAAGTTACGCCAGCTATATTTTCTTTTCTGCGTGCTGCACGTTGCCTATTTGGTTAAATTTTGTCCAATAATGATTGCTGCGTCTCAAGATGGGTGAAGGTGTATCGAATAGTACCCTCAGTAAGCCGATTATGTTGACCACAAGCCTGAAGTGTCGGACGTGAATTTTGGTAATATAGTTGAACGATTTGTAGACGTTCTTCAGGCGTAAGTCTTTCCATGGCAAAATGCCAAACAATGGTGAACAAAAATAACATTACAGCTTGACAGGACTCCCGCGAGAGCTCAGCGATTTCTTTACCCTGAACAGAGTGTATTAATTTTGCCTCGAAATTTGTTACACCCAGGCGGAAACACTGATTGGACTACCACAGCATATGGTTAGTATCAGAAAGTTAAGTTCATGTAAGATAAACGTTTTCATTTGAAAAGTTATCTTCACAAATCTTGCATGGATTATTGTTTAAAGCAACGCTAAAATATCTAAAGAAATTTTTCAGATCGGTCAACTATATGAAATACTATAGGTCCTAAAGGCGTTTCTTGTTTTTCTGAAATAAAAATAGAAAACTCTTGAGTCGAAATAACTGTAAATAATAATTTATGCTATATGACTGAAAATTCGTTTACTTTTAGGACATACCTTTTATTTAGTTATAATCAATATCCTGTAATACGTAAATAAAGTTTTTTTGACACTGGGATTATTTCTAAAAATCGATCGTATATAAGTTCCAATGACATCCGAATTTAGCTCTACTTCATCTGTTTATTTGATTTTTGTTTTTGATTGATTGCTTAAGAAGCGATAGTACATGTACAGTGGTTCAGTAACCCCTTTACTAGTGTAAGCTGAATCCATGGTTCATCGTTTCTTCATTTGTTGTGTTCTACCAAGAATTTCAAGAGATTGTTTCATGCATTTCAAAGATAGAGGAAAGCCATAAAATTATCAACATTATGAGTAGTGGCAAGTGGGCCCCGATGTGAAGCTGATGTCTACATATTGAAATTATTGCTGGAGATATAACGTATTGTCTGGTATTATTTAGGAATGAATACGAACTTCTTAATATTATATATAATGTCGATTCAGAACAGTTGGGTGCGAGTACCTTTACCATTATTATCCTCTCATTATTGTAATATCTAGAATTACTTGGTGTATAGTTATATATCATTAAGTTTTGTTTATTGTCTGACTTTTTTAACCAAACAGTAATTTTTAAACTAATCTACAAATCCCTAAAGCTATGTTGATAATTTTAATTCTGATTATTTGTATCCCATCGAGTGTTTCTTTGTCATTTACTATATCTTCACTTAATACGGCGCTTTCGTTAGTCAAGACTCACCTTAAATTTCAACTAAACCTTCATGGAACATCAACTTAAACACTCTGATATCCTTATCGCAAAAGCTGACGCAGCACTAACACACACAGCCAAAATAACAACAACAACAGCGTATGTGCCTAAAGAACCTTAAGTGAATTTTTGTTGCCAAACAAAATAGAGCACATTTTTGTCTTGACTAAAAGGCATTCCTGCAATTACAATTATGCCCTTAGTGTGTGTAGTAATGATAAAAACATAGTCAAATTACTAAACGTAGAAGATGAAAAGCAAGCAGACGAGGAGGTGCCGGCACAACGGCAAAGGAGCTCGGTGCACAAACGCCCGCACGCACGAGCATACGCACACACTTGAGCAATTCTCACTATAATGTGAGCGCAAACATTTCGGGAAGCTAGGCGTAGAGAAGTGAAGGCTTCAGCAGGAAGGATGCCATGAATGCGGGCAAATTATTTTTGCAACAGCGGCAAGACAAGTATGTTGCAAATGCTTGTAGGCCTCAAGCAAGATGGAGAAAATAACAAACTACATGTTGGCAGCTTAAATAACCACACACATACATACAAACACACGTCGCACTCTGCGCTACTATATGAATATACTATATGTATATGCCCCACATACATACAACTGCGTTGGTAGAGTAAGTGTGTATGTATGTGTGTGCGCAAATATTAAAGTTATGTAGGCACAATCACAATTTTAGTGTGGCTAAGTCAAATGGCAGCCCGTCCGTTTGAGTGTATGAGTGTGTGCAAACGCAGTTAGTTGTAGTTGTGCCTCGGTGTGCATGTGTGCGTGTGAGTTAATTTTTTGTAATTTTCGCCATGTTTTTCTTTGACGCAAATGCTCTTTGCTGCCCCGTCTACATTGGCATCTTCTAGAAAGCGCAGGAGCGTCTTTGGCAACAGTGAGTGCTACCGCACAGCTGTGATCGGGTGGTGGGGGAGTGCGTGCTTTTAGCAAGCATAGCGTCAGAATCAGACATAAAGACTGATGAGCACTTTTGTTGCATTATTTAGTTGTTTGTGGCGTTTACCCACTGTACTGTACGAACTTATGCGGAAAATGCTGATTATGTGGCGGAGTCAACACAGAGCAGCCAACACAGCTAAAACAGCTGCCGCTATTGCCCGCACAGGCGAATGGCAAAAAGTCAAAGAAAGCGAGAACGAACTAAGAAAGTGATGATGGCATAAGAACGCAACAAGAAATTGCCGCCACTAACACTGGCATAGCATGGCAAAGCATGGCCCGGTATAGTTAGGCATGGCCACTGTCATTGCCACCATTCGCCAGCATCCTGTATGAGGAAAATTGTTCGACAAACATAGTCATAAGTGGAAGAGTGCTTTGGCAGTACAATTATACAAAAACTATCAGCACTCAGTTGCATGCAACTCAAATTGTGTGCAGCCATGCTGCTGTCAAAATTGATGTTGAGTTTTCCGCTGGTCCTAGGATGTGTAGCCTTCTAAGTTGTTTTCACGATATATTTTTGCTTCTTTTATATTTAAACTTCAGTCAAATCATATTCTCTTAACTCCATGCCTGTTTATATATTGACTTCTATAAATGATTAACGGCCCGCTTGCTGCATATCGGGGGGCATCGGAGGTTTTGTAACTACCTTGTACAACAAGCCGTAACAAATTTGGTAAGATGCCTCCTGAAATGAAAAAGGTTTTCATACAAAACTTGAATCCAATTGTTCTGTTTGTATGACAGCTATATGCTTCGCAGGTCAGATGTCAGCGGTTTCAATAAATGAAGAGACCCTTGAAGAGAAAAGAACGTGTGCAAAGTTTACGACAAACGTGTATAAAATTAATTAGTGAAAAGTAATATTCAGGATATTGCTCATATTTCATGTAATATCTGGACTCCATCCCAAACGAACTGGTCTAAGAAAAAACTAAATTTTTGATATCATGTTCTGATGTGAACCGTATTCCAGTGCATCCCGGGAATTAATGGTAGTCGGAAGGGATAAAGTCTGGTCTATAAGATATCAGGCCGAGCGTGGTCGATGGAAAATTATTACCTTGTGTCTAGTCGCAAATTCTGGACGTTTTTTGGCAATCGCTCTCTCCAATTTGATGAGTTGTTACTAGTAACGTTCACCATTAACGTTTTCACCCAGTTTGAGAAGCTCATAATGCAGTAGGCCCTGTTGATCCCACAAAATACGAAGTAATACAGTGGCGTCATGGATACTCGTCTTGCCGTTAATTTGGCTGGTTCACAAGGCTTCACAAACGATCACTTGTAAGTAGGGTCGTAGTAAATGATATATTTTTCATAACCAATCAATCCGATGTAAGAATAACTTTTTTTTTTGCAACGTTCATAAAACATTTCTGGCATGAAAAATCGACTTTCAACGTGTCTTGTCTTCGAATCATATGGTAACATATTTGTTGGTTTTTTTGTGTTTTGAAATCGCTGTTTGATTGACTGTCACAAATTCTGCGCGCCTGTTTCTTATGTTTGACAAAATCACCACTTGTATGTCGTGCAAACCACGTGTGGTTCCACAATATGGCAAATGACATATGTACATGGTATGACAATTAAGTAATGAGACTGGTTCCATAAAAACCGTATATTCGTATTATTCTACAACTTTGCCATTCCCTCCAAAGAAGTCCCCTTGGGCAGTTATGCAGCTATGCAGCGATTCCAGCGCGTTTTCCATGCTTCGTAACATTTCTGGAACGCTTCGACTGGGATGTCCGCGAGTACCCTCGTCACGGTCGCCTGGATGTCCGTAATCGACTCAAAATGGGTTCCTTTGACCACCGATTTTGTTTTAGAAAACAAAAAGCAACACGGCGATCCCTTTAGAGGCCAAATACTGGGACACGCTAAGGGCGGTGTGGCACGGCGCGTTGTCGTGATGAAGGATCCAGTTACGAGCGATGTCTGGGCGCACCCTGTTGACTCGTTTTCGCAATCTTTCGAGTACTTGGCAATAGTAGACTTGATTCACAGTTTTCCCCGGTGGAACGAATTCTTTGTGGACGATTCCACGGCTATCGAAAAAGGCAATAATCATCGTTTTCACCTTCGACTTGCTCATTCGAGCTTTTTTCGGGCGGGGGCGCGGGGAGACAATGACGCATTCACTTATTCGAGACAACGTGCACGACTAAGAGCACTATCACCATACACTCTTACAATTTTAGCGTACGTTTCCGAAGCTGTTTCGCCCAATCTGGCGAAAAATTTTATCGCGACGCGTTGCTCAACTTGACGCAGCAGGCGAACTAAACAAGTTAGAGCAATGGTACATATATCAATGGAGAGGGGAGGGATGCGGGAAAAAGAGAAAGAGAACGAGAAAAGAGGTCACAGGTTAACCACAAGCGCGGCAATAAAATCAGTCTCATTACTTAATTGTCAAACCTCGTATACTGAAAAAGACGCACAAAGACGAAATATTAGAACATGACACTATAACGAAAACTAAGTTGACGTGAAAGCTTAGAAAATTGTGCCTTCAAGTACTAACTTTGAAACATTTTGACTTTTTTAACCTCAGTCCGCTAAATGGTTATTGCAGTGTCAAAACAACAGCAAACAGAGCACTGTGCCAAAAATGTTTTAACTATATGTTTTATTAGATCATTTGGACATCAAAACTAGGTTAAATTGTTAGACCGAAGGCTTTTCAGCTCATATAATATAGCAATTTTGTATACGTTTTTCATATAAGCAAAAAAGACCTCGGTTTTCGCCTTCATCAATAAAAATTATATAAAATATGGGTTGCTGGCGCCACCATTGATATTTCTTCGACAATACTGAGGAAAGCAAACAAAGTTTTTGCGAAATTTTAGTACGAAATCTTATTTTTTCCTTAAATTAGGACACTTATAAAATAAATGTGAACAAGATACATACATATGTTGCATGAGATGCTGAGCTAACCCTTTACTTAACCCATTCGATACGTTTGAACCGCTTTTCTAAATCTTTTATTTTGCATTCCAGCTCACAAATTAACTCTTTATTACTATTTACTTAAGGCTGTAGTTACTTCTAACAACTTAATGTCCCAAATGTCCACATAATTGTCATTTAAAGTGAATTTAGCGGATAATGGAATTACCTTCTCGGTATGACTTCCGCTGTGTGTTAAACACAAAGTGCACTAAATCTTCAATTTTAATTAGCAGCGCGCTGAGATTGCACAGTGCGTCTCGCCGGCCTTTTCACTTCATTTACTCACGCACCGGCAGCGTATTCCTGAGCGAACAAAATTTCGTGCATAATTCAGAGATTTGATAGTAAATCCCACGTAGCGGACAACGTGGACTTAATGCTGTAAACTGAGCGCTGCGACCAGCATTAGATAAGGAAAAAGGTCAAAAGCAAGAAAATATATAGCAGATAGCTAGAGTCTTCTATACCTTTTGTACAAAATTTATGACACGCATTCACTCATTCGAGCGCCGAGCTAACAGCAACTGCCCATCCAACTCATACCGATTTGGCATGCAAGGCGCGTGCGTTCGAGAAGACAAGTGGGTGCGAAGCGGGTGAGGCCGCCAGCGGATGGAAAATGGTTGGTAGAAACTGCAGAAAATTCACACTCATCAAGTTGACAAAGAAAAAGTTTTTCATTATTACATTTCGCTGTCATTTTTCTTAGAACAAGCGTGAAATTACCATGAAAGTCGACAGACGACAGTGAATCAACTTAGAAGATGGAATAGCCTGACGCCATTGCTGCCTATGCCACCGCTGCCGGTATCTCGGTCAAGCAAGGGGTACGTGTGGCCGCAGGCATCTGGTGACAGAGTGACTACATGACCTGCTGCACTCTTCGATCGCTTATGGAAAAGATGAAGTTATGCTGCCCAATGACCACATTTACAATGCCTTCAGTGTTATGGCACAGCGTAAGCTCTGACTATACGTATGCATCCTTTATCTGCATGATGTTGTGCCGGGTTGAAGGTGGTTAACGGTAGGTGCTTGCGACCTAACGGCCGGCCTCTTGGCCTTTTGTCTTTGTTCGTTTACGTGTTGGCTCTTTGAATGATAAACTTCCGGGTGGCGGAAAGTTTTTGTGCGAGTTTCTTGATACTGGAGACTTTGCAATGCGTACGCTAATCCCATAACCCGTAAACGCAAATGAGTAAGCATGGTCAAATCATTCACTGTCAGCTTGGGTGCCATGGAATGTGATGAGTATGTCCTTTTTGCGCAACTGCCGCGACCATCAACCGAGCCATAGCATAACCTACCCAACTGCGCTATGGACAATGGGCAATGGCATGCGGCTGGGTTGGCCCCAACCACAGCACTTGCCATTGCGCGTATTTATTCGTTTCGTTGCTTCGGCTTTGCTTTTATGTCATTTCATTCAGTAGTCTGAATTTTTCCCATTCCAAAAAATATGTATTTCATTTTTTATTACTATTTTTTCTGCTGTCATTCCTGCTTAAGATAAGCGACAAGTTTAAGCAAAAAGATTGCTCCGTATGTCAGTGCATATCTCCATGCGCTTGTGTCCCTCCCAAGCGCCGACACTGCTCCCCTCCTGTTGCCACGTCCACCTATATTTTGTAAAAGGATTGAATTTAGCGGCAATTCAACACTTCGCATTTCTCTTTCTCGGGAATTGGTGTGATATTTTATATAAAGTAAAGTGTTGAAAGCCGACGACGACGACGACGACGACGTCAACGTTGGCGATGACGAAGACGAAGACATGACAAATTCTAAAATAGAAATTCTTTTGCAAGATTCTTGCCGTCGCTATAAGTGTTTGTGTGTATGTGGGTCTGTTTCGCTTTTGTCCTAGAATTGACTTCACTGCTGTCTTACAGCAAAGATAAAGAATTTAAATTAAAAGGATATTTGACAGCATTGTCAATTTTGTCTCGTGTATCGCCACAACTACCAGCTACTAGTTGTCTGTTAAGGGCTGGTGAGCGGTTGACAGCTACCGGCGCTGTCCATGTGCCCGCTGGTCCTGTCAGCACATTTATTAAGGTCCGTTTGCAGTTGCGTTGGAGCTTTGCAGTTCTTTTGTTTTGATTGAAGTTTGATTCCATTGTCTTCTTCTTTTACGAAGTTCTAAATCTCTTATTTAAAGGAGTTCGAAGTCCAGCATTAAGAGATTTGTTGCAATTTGTATTGCTGTAGTGTGCCAAAACAAGACTATTGCTTATCTAATATATCTATGGACATACCGTTAATGCTCCTTAATGTCAAGAAGAACCACCTTTGGTGAATTTTGCATCATGGAATTCTGCTGAATCCACAAATCAATACTGCAAATAAGTAGATATTGCAGTAATGTCAGCAGTTCTCAACAAAATTTGGTTTCCCTACAGTTCCAATTAAAGGTATGTTTTTCAATGTATAACTATTACCAATCATAGGCTTGGCCATTTAGTCATTGTCTCTTATAAGCCGTACAGTGAACACTCTTATTGACTAAGAGCATTGACGATATGTTGAGTGGATACATAATAATATATGTGACCTGGTCTACGGAAAGGGGGCTTAGGTGTCAAAAATCAATTTTCATAACGAGAAACTGACGAAACGAGTTGTTTATTTTTAACAGCTGTTTCCCAGAAAACTAGTTTTCACACCTTAGCTCCCTTTTCGTAGACCAGGTGACATATATCTAAATACAACAAGCAACAGAGGTAAGTTCAGAGTCGGCCCGTTCTTAAAGGCAAGTTAGGCAATTGTCTAGGGAGCAAGAGCTTTTGGGCAAAATTCTTTATATTTTTGTTGTTAATTTTTCTGTTAATAAAAATAATTTACAAAATACTTAATAGTTTAGTAACATATAAAAGTCATTGTTTCATACTTTTGCATGCTAATACAAATTGAAAACATTGAAAATAGTAAAGTTCAGAAGCGTTTTAAGGTTCCCTACTTTTTAAAGAAAAAAACAGAAAATTTAAAATTAATGGGAAATGTTTATTATCATTCCAATGAACATTCTTTGGCATTTATTTTTCGAAGATTATCTCTTTCAAGTGTGGCGGTCATGCTCAGATGGTCCATCCGTTGAGTCTAATTTTCTATGATTCGTTTGAGCATTTGGACTGGTAAGGTCGGAATCGAAGCGGGATTTTTCGTACAGACTTCAGACCTTACATATCCCTGACAGAAAAAATCTATCAGAGTGACATCACACGATATTGGTGGCCAATCGACTGGCCCTAAACGTGAAAATATCTGCTCACCGAAGTGTTTTGTCAACGAATCCATTGATTGATGCGGTGTGTGGGAAGTGTCTTATGAGGGAGAAGATGTTACCAAATGTCGGTTGGAGTATCGTTATATTTCAACATTTTTGTGGTCTTATGGTTTTCAGCTCTGTGTTGACTAGAATATCAAAATACTTCAACTACTACCAAGCATTTGTAGTCGAACATTACTGCGTTCATTCAGGAAAATGTTCATAGAAAACGGAAAATTGGTAAAAAATATTTTATCTATAATTTAAACTATTTTAATCAACTACATATTTAGAACAAATACAAGCAAAGGTGTATCATTTATTCGAGTTCGTGGAATAAAATCTCGAAACTAGACATGCAACAAATTGGAATAAGTAAACATTAAATAAAGGGATCGCGGAAAGTGGTTCGATTATAAAGGCTCTCTACAGTCTATTATTTCTTGGAGTATATTTTCTCAGTCAAATTCAAAATTTGAAACGTCTTGCCCATCTTCGGTCGTTTGTGTTCGACTCACTGCGCATTTCGATCAAAATTTTTCGAACCTTCTTAATAGCTATAGACATCGTAATCAGTGCCAGCCCAAAGTATAAATTATTTAAAATGCATTCATGATAACTACCAACACTGAGGAAATTAACAGTATGTGGTAACGTTCCTTCATCTATTTAAAATGAAGCTAATTGCACTTCGCAAATACAACAGAAACCTTACAACAACTTGAGTCTGACGTTTAGTATGGGTGAAAGATACAGCAATAGTGGTCCGATTCCGAAAAAAGAGGAGGTTCTTGGGGAGAATAGGACGTGTGCAAAGTTTCAGATAGATATCTCTAAAAAAAAAAATTTAAAATCTTATATTAAGACAAAAAAGCACCCGGAAATTGTAGTAAAATTTACTGAGGAAATGAGTTCAAAAAACTATATTTTGCGAAGTTGCTATGTCAAATATGAGCGTGATCTGTCAACCTGTTTGTTTACAGCAGCTGCTTAAGGCGGTATATGCGATTTTAACAATGAATACAAATTTTGATCAAATAATTTGTCTTATAGTATTTTGTATTTCTAAACAAATTTCGTGTGCGGAATGGCTGCGAATGTTGGGAAAGGCTTACGGTGATTCAAAAACAAAAGCTATGAGTGGTACAAAGTCCTGAAGAAGGTCAAAAGATCGGAAAAAGTGGTGGATGTGGTGCTTGAAAATCGTCAGGCAAATGTTGGAGAGATGGATAGAGAGCTCGAAATCTCTCCCGAGTCCGTTCGAATGATTTTGGTGAATATTTTAGTATTAAACGCGACTCGTTCTCGCTCGATTCGTTCCGATGAAGCTGAATTTATTTCAAAAAATGTACGATTATGAACGAATTTAAAGCCAAAAGTGCAATAAATGTCATTGGTCATCCATCGTATTCACCAGATTTGGTTCCATTTGATTTCTTCTTGTTCCTCAAACTGATATTGCCGCTCCGTGGAACCCGTTTTCAGTCGATCGAAGAGATAAAACAAAATTCACTGAAGGCTGTCCCAAAAAGTGCTTATGAAAAGTGTTTCGAGGACCGGAAAGATCGTTGCCATAAGTGGATTAAATCTGGTGGGGATTACCTTAACAAAAAAAATATTGATTAATAATTAAATACAATTTACAACTTCCGTGTACTTTTTTGTCACAATGTATATTACGCATATGGGAAATAGGGGTAGCATGGATCCAATTTGAACTATGTTTGGCAATACCACATAATACTAACATGTCACATACTAATAAAATGCTCCCTTAGTTTCATTAAGAAATCTCGCATCACATTACGTACAAATATGGAGTAAGGTCAACAAATCTGCTCCTAATGGTACTTTTCAGAATATTTAATCTAATCCTTCATGGTGTTTTCTTAAAGGACAAAATGTCCAAACAAGTTTCGACAATTCCAGAAAAAACAAAACATGTACAGATATACATATAGATACATATGTAAGTATATAATTTAATATGCCATGCAAAGGATGCAACGGAGTACCATGGCGTACCAACCCATCGAGCAGTGACATGAAAAAGCTCTAGTACTTTTCATTCATGCCAAATTCAGATTTTAAGTATCTACGATTGCAGCAACAACAAACCTCAGTGACGTCATTGAAATTCGAAATAAATGCGGCGTAGTATAACCGAAAGCGAAGGCAGCCTCTTGCACTTTAACTGTTATACTTGAAAGAGCTGAATGTGTTGAGCGAACGCAAAAGTAACGGAAGAGAAACGCTCTGCGATAAAAATTTAGTTCGCAGAAGAGCGGCTGGCACTTCCACTTCGCTAATGAGAAAATTGGCGCTCAAGTCAAGAGCGGAAGTTACAAGGGCTCCCTAAGGCTGCTCCACGTTGGAGATTGGCGCCCGACGACAGGGAAGCAGCAGCATTTGAAGTAGCTGCAACTTAAGTTTATGACATCGGCAATAGACGATGGCGATGCAAATGAATGACGATAACTCGTAAACGACTGCGAGCTGCAGGAGTCGACGCCGCTGCCGGTTGTAGTTGCAGCGACAGGAGGAAGCTGGAAATTGCCAAAGCAACAACAATTCGTAAATAATTATGATGATCATAAAAAGTTGTGCCGCAGCACGCTGGCAATCGAATAGAAATAAGTCAACGTTCGAGTATGTCGGGTCATTGTGCTGCATCCGTGTGTGTGTCGACGGCAGTCGGTCGGTCGATTCGCTGTGTGTAGCTGTGTGCGTATGCGTGAACAATGCACACATTCACTTCCAGAGGCTGATTGATTGACTGACGGCAGAAGCATGCGTTTGTTGAGGTAGAACTTGTTTAAATAGTAGAAATTGTGTTTGAAATAATTTGTAGCATACAGTGAGGCGCTAGCGCAAAAAGCTTCTTATATGTTAATTCCAGCAAAAATATATTGGAAAGACCTGCTCAGACTCAACTAGGCACACATAAAGTTTTGCTTACTGCGCAATTTAAGCGCTTTTAAGAAGTTTCCTTAATTTTTGCCTAAATAAATGTGAAATTGTAAAATTTTTCCGATGATGCCGTGACTGGCTGCATAGCATCGCTGCTGCAATAGCGCATTATAACAACACACATTATGGCATGCATAAAAGCAAAATTCGAAACTCGCAGACAAGTCTGCGTCGTTTTTTGCTCATTTCGTTTGTCCTATCCGCAACGCCATCATTGTCGTAGTCCGTCGTATATATACAACATGCTGCCATTCGTTCTTGTTGTGCATAGTGTCAGTGTCGTTGGCGGCGCGGTCGTTCATCGCCATCGTTGAAATGGTCGTTGTCGTTGTCGTTACCGCGGTCGTAATCGCCGGAGTATCGTAGTAGTTGCCGCTATTGCTAACACATTACTGTCGCTGTTGTTGTTGTTATTGCCTTTTATTATTGTCTGCTGTGGCATTCGTGCAACATTCACTCGCTCATTGATTCGTGTACGAGGAAAAACGATATAGAAAATGAAATAAAATAACAGAGGAAATAAAAATCAGAGCAAAAGTATCGGCAATGCATCGCGCCTGTGATCGGAAGTTTTTTACGAATGCTGTTTACCGGCATTTTTTCACTTCACTCGCATGGTCTGTTCGCTGCTGCTGCAAGGATAACAAATAGCAACAAGAATAGTAAAATGGGTCTGCGCATACAACAAAGACAATGTTCATTACGCCAAGTTTATTGCCTGCATTTAGTTGCTGGCGACGACGTCGTCATTAAGGTGAGTACGCAATATACTTTCGAACATAAAACGGCAGTGACGAGCAATGACGTGAATAGCATACGAATGCTCTTAACTGTTTATGGCGCGATTTCTCTCTCACTCTCCCGCTCGTAATACATCTCTTCAATATAAAATAGAGAGCAATGTTTTCATGAGGAGTTGCAGTCGCTTTTACAATCAGCAGGAAACTACGAGTACGAATTTTCTTCATAGTAACGGAACACAAGTGGCAGTTGTACTACGATAGCAACAGCAACAAAAAATTGTACATACTAAAAACAACAACAAGCGCCGAACTAGTATTTCTACGACATAAGTGATATAAGAAATGAGGCGAAATACAAAAAATTCGAAACACTACGAAGGAAAGCGTTTTTCGCTGTTGTTGTTATTGTTACTCGAAACATTTTTGTCAAGCATTTTGTTGTCTTTTACAATGCTCTTGTTATTGTTGTGTCGGTGGTATGCGTTTTACATTCTTGCCATGACATATGCAACATGTTCAAAATTCTGCTCTCCCAGCTCATGGAAGCAAGCGTCTATTTGTCGGTTTTGAACCATTTTTTTAAGCAAGCAATTTTTTGTTGAAGTTATTGACTTTTTTGGCTTTAAGGCTTTCTTCATCTGTTTTTAGCATATTCTTTGGTTAATGACTTCTGGGCTGGAATTAGAAAGATATACATATAAAAGAGAGCAATTAGACTTTTAGAATAGGCACCTACTCTATAGATTGCAACAAAGTTCGGTACATAATACGTACGAAAATGGACGATGGAAATATACCACCTTATCACCAAAAATTGTCTGAATCAAGCAACAAGCCCACTATCTATAGTAGACTTTTGAGGGAGAATATGGGTCAACTTGCGGGATATATAATTAAAATGCAGAGAAAATTTTTACCTAATAATAGTTGTAGAACTTCCGGGTAACTTTATACCGCATATATCGGTCAATATGTAAGTTATCTCCGTGAAAATGAGAGCGGATGTTTTACTCATAACGATATATTTATGTGTCAAAAATAGATAAATTTGAAGGAAGGCTTGACCTAATCCCTATATATATAACTAATATCAAAATTGACGAAGATCCGACTGACTTTACTCCATATGGTTGGTGATTATGTGTAAGGCACTTTGTTAAACTCAGGGAAAATTTTTTAGTATGTAGCATGTAGAATTGGCAAAAATAGATAAAACCGGGTCGCAACTACTCCAACTCCCATATATTGCATATAATGATTTTAGTTTTTCTAAAAAAACCTGCATTTCAGTCAGTGCATGAGTTATATATACTATATGTGTAAATAAAATTGCTTGTATCCTGATCCTTTGATTGAAGTTCTACACCACAAAGTATTTCGCTGGCTTGGGTTATTGCAAGTTGCAAGAGTATAAAATGTTCGATTGTATCCGAACGTAGCACTTCCTTACTTATTTTCCATTAATATTTCACAAATAAGCGCATAATGTGGAAATCGTTACAGTTATTACAACATAAACCTTAGCAATACTTCTAACTGTCTATGTACTCTAAATGTTCGAATTCGTATGTAAATTACGTATACGACCTGTTGTACTAATACTTGTATTATATTATATGTGACCTGGTCTACGAAAAGGGAGCTAACGTGCGAAAACTAGTTTTCTGGGAAACAGCTGTTAAGCATCTCATCTTCCATCCGAATCAACTAAAAAGTGAAAATTGATTTTTTGACACCTAAGCCCCCTTTCCGTAGACCAGGTCACATATATGGATACTATGGTACGTTACATTCGGTTATGAAAAGGCGTTGTACTCAGAATAGTGTGTATGATAAATAATCTCAGTATATAGAAAACTACAAATAACATCGACGATCTAACGTTGTCGGCAAGAAAGGCGGTTCACATAATTTCTTTATCGTTAGGTTTTCCAGAGACCTTAGAAAATGAAAATTTTTAAAAAACATTTTGTATGTCAGTAATTAGTTTTATATTATAAAAGTAAATACTTAGCGTAGTAAAATTTGGTTCCAATTTGACTTGACACAAATTTTAAAAAATACTTTAAAATTTATGGCTGTTTGTGTTGATCCAGTTCCAACCGTTCCTTAGAAATCCATAAAAAATCAAGAGGATCATGAAAACGAGTTTTTTTTTGTTCTAATAATGTATCCACTGATACTTTTTTTGTTTTAATTTTTCCAGATTTTTGGATAAATAATAATAATAAGTGCCTGATCGCAGGGTAATTTTTTGCATTTTTATTTTGTATAAATAATTAACTGATTTAATTTAATTATAATTAAATAATTAACTGATTTATACAAAATAAAAATGCAAAGAAAGACCCTTCGATGGGGCACAAATTTTTAATATGTAAACTCTGTTATTTTGTTTTGAAATCTACCGAACTGTTTTTGAGCAACATTAGTCTAAAGTTCATGGCATTTGAAGTTTAACATGAACAATCCAGAGCGTCTGAGAACCCTGTGCTAATTTTCGAATGCCTGGAAAGCTTTTTTCGGATTTACTTCAAAGGTTTTAGATAATGATTCTGTATATTTAACTATCTCTAACCTCAATTTTAAAGGGATATGGGTGGTGTGTAAATTTTTATGTTGAGTAAATTGTAAGCTTTGAAAGGCAATTTCATTTAATTTTATTAACATTACCCATTTTTATAAATAAATACATTCATGACGAATACAAAATAATTTTTTTTATGTTTATTTATTGGGTGACACAAAACAAAAAAATCAAAAGGATTATTAATCTGTATGAAAATCGCTATCGCGCTAAGGAAGTTTCGCTTTTTTCGACAGTTTTTCGTAATAAAATATAATGAAATAATCAAAAAGATTTCTTGCGATTTAAGGTTGGACTTTGTTCTCAAATAACCTTAAACGAATCGACTAAGACAAAAAATATAAAGATGTCTTCATGATATCCAAGGTAAAAATTGAAAGTTTTTTTTAATGCAAATAGATTCTTTGCCATTTAATTTCTTTATAATATTTCTGGAGCACTAGTACTCCCTGAAAATTAAGCTTCTAATCGACTTTTTTTATTAGTTAGAATACTTTAGTAGCACACATACATAAAGAATTGTGTATATACCCTTTAAATACAGCACTCTAACTAGAAATGTCATTGCGAACGATTAGCTTCATTGACTAAAAACCGCAAAGTAGGTGTTTTATTAAAAAAATTCTTCTGTGCCATCTCAAAACCGTGAGCAAATTCCACACCGCATCCCAGCACCGCCACAAACGAACGAGAAGCTGCAGACACAACACTGAAAGCGTCAAGGAGCGATACAGAAAACCACATAAAGGACGAGCGAGAAAGGGCATAAAACGAAACGGTGTGTGCATAAAAGGGATATGTGATGCCAGTGTTCGGTGCTAGGGGGTATATTACTACTATGTGTACTATATTCGTACATAAAAGTAAATAAATATGAATTAAAATAAATAAAAGCGGCAAGTAAATACGAGTATGTTGTTGCAAGCATAAACGTGGCAATGTGTATGTGGTTGCGAGTAGCGAGTAGAGAGATGCGATAAGTTGAAGAGTAAAAGCTAAATGGAGCAAAAAGCAGCATTAACTACTATAAAACAGGGCAACAAACTCAAATAAAATAAAATCTAAAGACACACAAGCAAATATTAAACAAAAAACTTTAGTTGTTGCGGTGTCGCACACAGTTGGCAGCCAGCAAAGGAATGCATGGAGACAGTGACAGGCGGGGAGCACTGGCACATTTGAAGGTATGGTGTGTAATATACTCATAATGTGGCAGCAATGGCAATGAGGCAAGCAGCAAATGAAGCAAATATCACTGTGCCACCGACGTTTGGTTGGTGAATAGTAAAATATGCCATTCTAGTTGCAAACACACACACACATACATACATGCGGAAGCAGAGCAAAGTGTCGTACATTAAAAGAAATGTGTGTTGTGGAAAAAGTTGAAACCAATATAAGCCGCTGGCACTTTTTGTCATTCATTGCGGCTTGTTGCCTATGCGAATGCTGCCTGGCGATAATGATGCTAATAATCATTTTGAAATTGCCGCTGATAGTCGAGCGCAATGAATGACACGTAAAATGTATTTAATTACAGCCATAACCGTAAAAAGTAATAACACGCATGCGTGTCTGTATTTACTTCGGCATATTTATGTGTCGCCCTGTAATTGAAAATGCATATGTATTCAGCTAAGTAATCAGTTGTTTGAGGAAATGCATTAACCGGGAGTTCTTGCATATACAATTTTTAAATTGCTAAGGAAATTTTCCCTTAGGACAGTTTTATATGGTATATAAGACTCATTAAGAGACACCGTACATTTAATTAGGGCTCATTCTTGCAATAGACATTTTAAAATAAAACTCGTTTGAAAATTAACAGTTTTTCTTTTTCTGTCATGCTTCGTATTAGTTTTTCTTATTTACCTCAAATATAGTCCTCAATACTGTATACTGGCCTTGGTAACGTCTCTCAAATTCCATTATATCTTGATGAAAGCGTTCTCATTGTTCTTCTGAATAAACTCCCATATTATTTTTAAATATATCCAAATGAGAATATAACACGTATGTACATCTTTACAGACATTCTACAATCAATGATGGAGAAATTCGTGATCATGTGAGTTATCAGCTTGTCATAATTTTCAGCTCCATGGTTTCGACGGAAACCATGCATCCTCATTGCTTAGTAACTTCGGAAAAATATCATCATTCAGAATTGGTTGGGAGCCATAAAATATTACAGTTTTTATTTTCGCTCCTGAAAGCTTCGGAAAAAATTTTTGAAATATTTGAAAGATTGTTACCTGGTCCCCTCCAAATTCTTCGCACTAAAAACTTCCTTAATTTTTCTTCACCTTGTAAGCAGGCTACAACTAAACGCAAGCTACATTCTGACAAAGAAGGACCCGAAAATTGTAAATAAAGCGAAAATATTTCATTATTCATCAACATTTACTTTGTCGCCTTCAAGGTAATCCCCACCAGATATAATACACTTAAGCCATCGATTTTTCCAGCCCTCGAAACTCTTTTCATAAGCTCGTTTGGTATGGCCTTCAGATCCTTTAGAGAATTTTGTGTTATCTCTTCGATTGAATGAAAAGGAGTTCCATTCAAATGTTTGTTGACTTGCTTGCAAGCCGACTCATAAACCTATGGTCCATCGTCAGTTACAATGCTCGCCTTAAATGTGGGATATGACTGCGCACGATCAAGCATATTCAAAGAGATCTGTTTTCGGTACCCTTTTTGAAAAAATTTCAGCTTTATCATAACGAATCGAGCAAGAACGTGTTTCATACCCAAAATATCCACCCAAATCATGCGAACGAACTCGCGAGGGATGTCGAGCTCTCCTGCATCTTTCTAACACTGGCCTGATGATTTTCATTCACCAAATTCTTCATTTGTTTAATGTAGTATTTTCATCAGTTGAAGAGGTCGAAGATCGTACAGAACGAGGCTTCAACGATCTCTTGACCTTCTTTTAAGGCTTTGTAACACTCGAACGCTTGTGTTGCCTATCTATACTAAGCCTTTTCCAACATTTGCAATGATTCCGCAAACGAAATTCGGTAAAAATTCAAAATTTGAGACAAATTCTTTTTTCGATATTTTGATACCGACTTAAACAGCTACTGTAAACCAACTGCTAGACAGATCGCGGTCGTATTTGGCATAGTAATTAAAGACAGCCCTACCAACTTAGCAAAATATACTTTATTGAAATATCATTTACACGGATAATTTCATTCGAGTTTTCGGGTTATTTTTTCTCACTGTATTATGACTTAATTAATGTTATCAAATGAGTTAATAACTATTATATAAAGGAGGTAAAAGTCTGCAATATTTGCGAGCGAATATGGAGCCCTTTATTTTCCTAATTTCTAACAGGTAGATTGAATAGATAGGGATATGCTTCTCAAATCTTTAAATTTTTATTACTACTACTGCTACTATGACCAAAAAATAGTAAGACTGTATTCTTAATTTTACAACTCTTAATTTATTTTTTAAAATCTATATTTCATGTTAAATTATGTTATAAAAGAGTATATGTATGTGCCATATGATCAACACTCTGAATATTTTCTTCTCCAGAAAAATTTAATTGCCATCTTCTGGTTACATCGTATGAAAATTAAAGCAGTTTGTCCGTCTTTAAAGCGATAGCTCCAGACTACTTGTAACGGCGTATAAACATTTATGTATCTTTGTACGAATGTAATAGTATTTCCGGTTACACTTGCACTCTTCGAATGCAATTTGCTTTTACTAGAGTTTATTTTAAACTTCAAAACTATTGCTATAATTAAAATGCTTAACCATGTGTGTATTAATTACACATACTTCACCGCTGTAAGGATACTCCATAAGCATTTGTTCTCCGTCTGGCAGAATATGACAGCATGTGTATTTGCTGTACAAACTGAAATTTTGCACCTGTCAGTTGAAAGGACTGCAAGGACTGCACTTTGTGCTCTTGGTGAATACCAACCAAACAGTATTCCATAAATCACTGTATTTGATCAACTTTTTGAGTTTCTTCCACCCACACTGGCCGAGTTCTTTCAGACTGAAATGTTGGAGATATGTAGACATAATGCCTAACATTCCAAGTTTACCAGCATACTTTCTATATTCCGTCAACTCTTCAATTCTACCTAAAGTGATTCTTGAAGGTCAAAAGTCAAAAGTAAATGCCATGTAATAGTCATTACTGTATTGCATTCGTTTTTTTCCTTTTTCATACAAACAGTGAACTTTTTGTCTCTCCATAAAAGCATTTTGTGTCACGCCTTATATTAGGAGTGTTCCAAGTCTTCCTCTAAGAACAATTTCTACTAGCAACCTTTGATGGTGCAGATGAACATTGCGCAGTATGCATATGACGGTTCCACAGATCCGTTTTCAACAAAGGAAAATATACGATTTCAGATTATGCAATATTAGAGATTATGCAATATGAAAAGTTTTACATCGGAGTGACTATTCTCACTTTTCATTAAGCCTGTATCGTTAATGGGAGATATAATTATTAAACAAAACAAGTTTTTGGAATCTTTCATTAGATAATTTATTTTGTAAAGTAGACAATATACATAGTATTTTATACTATTCAGATACTTTCGGGTCAAAAACCTATGCCCACACGCCGTATATAAACGTAGTTTCCTTTCAGGGAAGTGTCGAACCAAATGTGGATTGTCAGACATGTGTTTCCACTATATCCAAAGACGTAGGTCTCCGTTAACACTGTATACTTAACTGCTATGGCTTGTGTTCACATTCCAATTATGTATGGTATTACACACAACTCGACATAGCTTTAAAAAAAAAAAAACATTAAATAAGCAAGGAAAGACCAAATTAGTAGGTTGTGGTAATTAAGTCGGCGAGTTGAGCGTTCAAATATACTCAATTAAACTTGCACATATACATTTTATTTGACAGCTGACAGTGAAAAGTTTTGACTCAAGAAAATAGAAATTTAGTTGGACAATTAAATATAATAATATAATGCTTCTGTAATACCCTTCATAGATGCATTTTAGTCAATTATTTCTAACAACGTTGTTTGACATAGTATTGTATAAGAAACCTCAAAGTTGAAGGAATGTTGCTATGTAAGGAACAATATATGATGATGATTGATTTTGCTCGGTCAGTTTGTAAGGCGGCTATATCTTATCGTGGTCCTTATCGGTGGTTTCAATCAATGTGCAACTACATCGGGAGAAGAAATAACTGATCGTTATTTCAAAAACTAAAGAATTTGTTTGCTTATAGATACACGGTTATGGATATATGGACTCTTGTAACTTTAATTAATTGAGATTCCTTTCTTAAATTAGTCTCCATTTCGCTCCATAATCGACCTTCTGATTCGCCAACTTCGTTAACCCATTCATAAATCATATTTATGGAAGTCCTTAAAGAAAACCTCTATGACGGCGATAATTTATTCGTTTCATTCAAATTTCTATCCGATGACTTTTTCGAGTGTCGAAGCATATAGCAGTCGCACGGGACTAAATCTGGACGACGGCGGACGGTACGTCTTCGACGTCGAATCGGCTCAATAATTACTTAGACAAGGAGAAGCTACCGGTTTGGTCTACCCTATGAACCTCAAGTCAAGTAAAGAAGTCGCCTAAGAAAGAGATATGGGCAGGTAAAAATCGTCGAACAAGTGGCGAGAAGAGCCTACTGCAGGAGTCTACTGTCAGGAACATTTTATCAATATTAGCTTCAGGATTTAAGACTATTACAGAGGTTTTAGAACCGAGGTTGCTGACATTAATGTAGCAGTATACTTACTGCTCCGAAGTATAACCTCCTTTAAAGAAGTGACTAACCACTGTATTAATAGAGCAGCGATACCAGCCGTGAGATTTTGAACATTAAGTTTAAAACTGAATAAGATGTGCCTAACCTTCCTTACTATCAAAGCCATCGAGTAACTTCGTGAAAACATTGAGTTTGAGTTTTAGGCGTGAGCGAAATCATAAGTAACTACAATCACTTGAATGGGAACAGATCGTAGCTCCGTTTTCTTTCGGGAATTTTTCGACTGGATAGCTACAAATAGATCCATTTGTAAATTGAACTCTTTGCCTTCAGTAAGGTGTTTAATAGTTTATAGGTTTTAACAGGTCATTACCCTATCGGTGTCACGCAGTTGCCAGTTATAGATTTCATTTAGAAGAAGAAGAGGTAAAAACACCTTAACATATGCTTCTTGTTTCCTGAGAAGGACTGTCCTGGATTACTGTGCGAAATATGAGCGTAATATGGCAACCAGTTTTTTTACAGCAGCTGTTTAAGTCGGTACACAATGGATAAAAATATCGAGCAAAGAATATGACTCATATTTTGTATTTCTAACTAAATTTCGTGTGCAAAATCGCTGCGAATGTTGGAAAAGTCGTACGGTCAGTTTTATCAAAAATACAAGTCTACGATTGGTACAAACTCTTCAAAGACAGTCGAGAGATCGTTCAAGACATGTCTCGTTCTGGATGACCTTCGACCTTTGACTCAACTGATGAAAATATTAAAAAAGTGAAGAATATGGTGCTTGAAAATCATCAGAGAAGTGTAAAAGAGATAGCAAAAGAGCTCGATATCTCTCGCAAGTCAGTTCAAATGATTTTGGTGGATATTTTGGGTATGAAGTGCGTTCTTGCTCAACTCGTCTCCATAAAGTTGCATTTTTTCAGTGGAGTAAGACCGTGACTGAATTCAAGTCCAAAAACAAAATGAATGCGTTTCAGCTGTTTAAATTTTATATGAAGCCACACATTTACATACACACTTATATATGTATGCATATCTATTGAATAATATATGTATATGACAGAAGCAAGTCCTCATACACTCACACGTACGATTTATTGAATAAAATTTACTTGTGCACAAACACTGCGTGTCTCGAAGCAACGAGCGCGTGCATATGCTAATAATTTTCATTAAGTACGCGCAATTATTTAATTTATGCAAAAACTGTTTCTCTAATTAAAGAATTTATGAACTTTAAGGCTGCTCGTTTTTTTTTAATAAACAATAATGATGTATTTTTTATTCGGAAGGCTTTTTAAACTTTATTATTATTTTTCAACTTTTATTATTTATAGCACACTTGTGGAAATATGCAACACACATTACACATTTATACATATATTAGCCGTGCCTACTTTGCATTGCCTATATTCTATGCCGATGGTTTCCTCACTTCTCACGTAGGCCGATGCAAACTCATGTACATACATATACAAAGCATTATTCATAGTAGAAGTAGGAGCGGCAGCAACCCACACATTTACGAAGGCATGAACTTAATTGTATTTATAAGAAGTATTGACAGCGTGCCTACGCTCAAATTACTGAACGATGACTAGATAGATTATTACGGCGTTTCTTCTTAGTGTTACCAGCCTTTCTTCAAAACGATTTACTATTTTATTACACGAAATGACATTACTCTGTTTAGGAGATATTGCTTTTACCCTACATACATTCGTTTGAACTGACAGACCATTTTGAAAGAAATTTTTCTTACGCAAACTTTTTGTAGTTTAACTAAGTCTAGTTGGTGACCTCAATTCGGTCTAAAACGGAAGCATTTAGTTATATATGTACTTTTGGCCGACATTTCCTAATATTTAATGGACAGAAAGTATACTTCATATTCTGTACGAGTAAGGTTAAGCAAAGTTATAACATGGGTCGAGAATGCTTTTAGTTAGGCAACTTGAAACATTTATCCTTTGTTATGCCGAGACTCTTAAGTGTGGATCCAAAATAAAAAAAAAGTTTCGAGCTCGGTCTAACGAAAGCTGGAGAGTAGACCGAAGAAGGACGAGATGTTTCTGCCCTTGCTTTCTTCATACAGTTTCAGCAATATGCGTCCGATATTGTTGTCAGCCTCATCGCATATAGGCCTATAGGATAGTGTCCATTTGTCCTTATGTTGCGGCGAAATGTATACATCTAACAGCAAGTAATTTAATGGTAGCATATTGTAACCGCACAGAAGCTGATTACTGAACAACGCAGTTAAATTAAGCCCGATCCATAGATCCAGCGCTTGAATGCAAAAGACAGAGGATCACCGTTTTGTTCTCAGTCTGCTAAGATTGGCAGAGTAAGCTCCGTGAAGTAGTGGTTCAGGTGTGCAAGGATGTTTGAGATCCAGCATGTATCCAGCTTCCTTGAATCAAAAAGCAACCTTCGCAGCTTTGCATCCACCGGCTACATTTCGAATGAAGAACAGTCTAAAATTTTCAAGAGTCTTATATATGAAGTAAGTCAAATGCTGACTAGTTTTATAGTTACTTCTAATAACTATTATTATATAAACTTTACCTTCCGGTTTAGCTTAGATCTCTTTTAATATTCTTCCATAAGTAGCGTTCATGGTTTTAATTGATGATAGAGATTTTGTCTACGAAAGGACTCTTTTGGTCTGAAAAACATAGCATTCTACAAATTTTAATTCCAGTTTTTTCTGAAAACCAGTTTTTGAACTTAAATACAAATAATTGACAATACCATTAAGTAGTATACTGAAAATTTAAACAACATGGCAAGGCTGTTTGCATACGTATAACCACTTCCACCTAAGTACAGAGAGCCTGCTTTCCTCTTGGCATTGCGGGTGCTACTGTAAGCAGAGCTGCCAGTATGCTTTCGCATTTCAAACACGGTAGTCAAGTAGAAAAATATTTTTAATATTCAATTAGCATACGCAAACAATTCGGTATGTTAATGGCGGCCTGTCGGCCTCTCGGCAGCAAGATCAAGTTTAATGAATTTTGTATATACTTATATAACCTTAAATATGCCTATAATTACATGCACATAAATTCTTCCATGTATGCGCAACTATGTGCAAGCGTTTGATGCTCCACTCATTGAGCTTGTGGGTGGCATCATGCGCTTCGTAAGGCGGCAAGTACTTTGACTTTAGCGTTAAAGAAAGTTGTGTTGTTGTAGCAGCTGCACGGAAATGCTGAAAATTTTCACAAGTTAAAAATTATGATTTGTGGTTGCGCTCAAGAAACGCTAGACTACAATGAGCTGATAATTGCTGTTTGAGATTTGCTTTCTATAAGCTTTTCTGTATGCGTCTCGAGCTTAATGTCGTCAGTGTGTGTGTACGATGCGTGCCGGTTAATCGCAAGGGTCAATAGATTGAATTAATTACTTGATTAGGCTCAAATACATTCAATAAATTTCAATTATGGTTATGTCTTCTCGTAATTGATCCAGAAGCAATGTTCATGAGCGTAAATACTACAGTAATAGGCAGTCATGAGCATATACATAGTTCACCATTTAGAATGTGTGGCTATTACCGTGAATAATATAGATAATTGATTGATATCAGATATGTAAGAATGTGGCATGTGTTTTAATAGTTATATATGAAGCTATAGTGCAAGAAAACATGTTTGATAAGATTGGAATTGTTACACAAGTTGACAAGCTTTAGATAATGGTTGTGAAATCATAAAGGAAATGGTATATATTTTTCAGGTAACTATGAGCGCGGATATACTTAGCAAAAGCATACCGGTACACACATGTTCTAAATGTTAATTCGAATATCCGCATTTGCCTTTCCGTACATTTACTATCGAACTAGTTACCATTAAGTACGGCACAAAACTTGATCATTCGCAAACCGACTGTCATAAGATAACCAATGTTTCGTTATCTTTCATATTGTTGCCTCCAGTTATCCTCATTTTAACCCGAAGCCTATTCTATTCTATGTTTTTTACCACCCGAAGCCTTTTTTTTAGAGGAAAGAAATGTTTTTGGAAATCACTGTAGGTCTATCTATATTAGCTTTATGAGTTCCCTCTGAGTCCTGCAGGAAAATCCGTTACTGTTGTGGAAAAATATAATGTTATGCTTTACACCAACTAGCAAAGCGAGTTTTTGGTAACATTTCGTTGATATCTTTACCCGCAGAAATTCAAGCCATTACCTCAGCATAAGATAGAGAAGAAATGAGGATCCATATCGATTTATAAATTAGTTCAGACCATTCTAAAGATAGCGGTTATATTCGTTTTATTAAATTTATCCTTCAACGGAAACATTTCTTTTATCCGAAAGCCAAAATATCTCGCTTTGCTTCGGCAAATTTTTATTTGGAGAGCTTTGATGATTTGTGGCGTCCGTGGACAAGATGCCTTCATGACAATCGACGAAATATGAATTAACCAGGAATCCGTGAATAGTCGAAACGTTGCACTTCAACAGGCTTACGTGTTTCGAAGAAGAAGAAAACTGTCGTATCTTTCGAAAAAAGGATATCCACCATTTTCTGAGATTCACTTGTTTTTTGTAACCAAACTTGAAAAAGTCTATTGTTGGGGAGAAATTTATGGACAAAGAGGAAGGTTATATACCTGCGGAAGGCGTCCTTAAAAAAAAAAGAGCAACCTCCGGGACGTTGTCGAGAAACCAATAACAGATAGTTGCGATTATTTTTCTATATACCTAGAAGCTTAAAGTCGTATAGAAGATATTTACTGGTCTCCTCTTCTTCTACCTCCTGACAGCTCTACAGTAGTCGTTAAATAACGTCCCTAGTCTACTGGCATGTCTGCCAATTAGATAAACAAATAAATGAAAGAATGAGGATTGCGACGCGACCAAAGCTCTATTGTGCCCTGTCCTAAGTCACAACGTTTCACTTAGTCTCATCACCTTGATAAATTTCAAAAAACTGCTAGGTGCTATTGAAGCGATATGGTCCCTATTTGGAAACATGAATCCAAGCGCCTTTCTCTAGCGTCTGCAGACTGCTCTGGTTTCAAGCTAAATGTCGCAAACCCGGCAATTTTCACAAGAATGGCCCTGGCCTATGTAATATAAGTACTTCTTGAACTTACATATGCCAATTTATTCCTGGCGAGGTTGATCACGAATTTAAACCAAAGATTGTAACCACCCATAAGCAATCTGGCATGTCACATGCTTTGGAGTTGTTGCCAATACCTCTCCCTGCTTACTCCTTTCAGAGCAGCTCCTTTGTGCTATGAGGATCATTCGCAATAAATGGTTCAGTACCTACCATGTTGATAGGTGCTCCAGCGGACGAGCTCATCAGCAATTTCAATCCCGGATTTACCTTTGAGACCGGGCATCCAGATAAAGGGCACATGGTTAAGTTCTAATATACTAGTTGTATTCAGCCGTTCTATACGCTATTCCTGACCCAGTGGCAATTCTATCTCGTTGGCAGAGATCGCATTAAGTGCTCCTTTACTGTCGCTGAGGTTATACGTTCCTTGCGATAGTTGCTGTGATTGTTTATCTCTACGCACCGACAAAGGCCTGTGATTGGAATATGTCCGGTAAATTTCCGCTTTTAGTAATGCTGACCCTTGAGAGAAGAGCCAAAGGATTTCGCTATTTAACTCCTACACAAGCTGGGATGAGATTACGTTACCTCTGTCAAACTCTTCTTCTGTCATTTGAAGCATTGTATGTTTGGCTACCTGACGGAATACTAGGTGAAGCAGTGCGAGTTTTACCGTGACTTCAAGTGCTGCCGTCGGGCATCTGCGCATGGCATCCGGCACAAAAATGCAGGCGAGTCATTGTAGCTTCGATATTTGAGGTCCTACCGAAGTATACGATACCTTTGAGGCCTAAACCACCGCTCCAGGATTTAGGCCAGCCAATTAGACAGTGAACTATTAGCCTTCAATTAGAGTGGACAGTGGTGTGCTAGACAGAAGGAGATTTTGGTGTCTAATTTGGATAGAAAACACCACCTACAACTTTGCGTTCTAGCTTGGAACCAATCGAAAATCCATGCTACTGGGAAGAAAAGGAAATTTAAGAATCATAGAAAGGTTGAAATAAAAATCCGTATTGTTAATCATAAACAAGAATTGAATACCATAAACTAAGCGATGGTTAATATGTAGGTTTAAGGTGGAAATTTTAAATGAAAAATTACTAAATTCTCTAACTATACTCTCCTTTCGTGTATCAGAGTAGCCCTCGATGTAGTCTGGAAAAAAAATTCCGAGTACTTAAGAGCCTAATGACTGGGATAATGTTAAATTAATAGCGCCGTTAATGGCCCCATATTTTGGCAACAATGAAACCACACAGAGACATATTTTTTGGTGTGTTTTATTGGGCTCCCTTATATACATATATGAAAGAGTGGATGTATACTCAGACACATGATTGCAAGCGCTGGAGCACTCCAATAGCGCCACGTGGCCAAAGGCTAATGGCAACGCATCGTATACGTAATGCAATCAGGCGAGCGGTCTCTTAAATGGCGAACAAACAAAGTAATTTGTAAAAACAAATAAGCCAAATGAACCAAAAGACCGAAAAATAAATAAATAAAAATTAAAACAACAACAATTGGGAAAATCTGTGCGAATGCACACGCTTCCCGGCATTTGCCTCCATCAATTTTTATTCTTGCAACATTGTTTTCGTTGTTGCAGCGCGGCACTTAATTTGTTTTGTGTGCATTTTTAATGTTCACATATTTACATATTTACATATTTTATTTATTTTTTAATTTTCCTTTAAGTGCGTTTTTTTAGCGGGCAATCCTTAAGCGCAAAATGTGAATTTACGCGCATAAATTAACTTGCACAATTTATAAATCAATGCAAAGTCGCGCAAATGCGAACGTGCCACACATGGACGGGGACGGCGGGGAAGTGTGCGGAAAATGGCGGCAATAACAACAATAACACGAAGTTATTGCACGTCCGGTTTGTAGCGGGAATTATAAGCCGCTTTCTGGTATCGCGCCACTTTACGGCGCGCTTCGTAGCTTATGCAAAAGCAACAACAATAACAACCACGCAATAACACAAGTAAATATTGGTGGCAGTAACGCAACAATAAAAGAACAAACCGAAGGCAATAAATTTTTTATTAAGTGCAGCATTAATTGAAATTATCGCGGCGGCGGTGGCGGTGAGTGGTGAGGCGGTGGTTGCTGAAGTAAAAATTACTCGACGCCGAGGCGAGAGATAAATACAATAGCAACAAGCACACAGGCGCTCATCGCAGATAAAACGCTCGGCGCAACAAGAAATCATTGCATAAATAAAGGCGCGCAAGGAACAAATAACGGTAAAGAGAATATTAAGCGAGCGAATTGGTATTTTAAGATACAACAGCAACAACAACAACAACGAGCGATTTTCCAATTTAACCAACGTGCACCGTAACGCCGCCGTATGCGAATTGGAAAATATGGGTAAATGTGTAAACATGCCGGCGCTTGTGGGGTTCGTGAGTGCTGCTGGTAAATAACGGTAGTGTGTGGCGCGCGGGCGGTGAGATTGTGGCCGTGCGTGCAGAGACGGCGCTGGCGGTAGCGGTTGGTCGCTTGATTGCGTTGAAAGGGTTTTACGCAAATTGAAATATCGGCAGAGGCGACCGGCAAGGACACGCGGAGCCAAAGCGTCGCAACGCCGCCGACGGACGCAGGACGCAGGACACTTAACTGTGCCGATATCTGGGGATGGTTATGCCAGCATGAAAATTATGTATAATTTGTTAGGGCGAATGTTGGTGGTGCGCGCACACAATTTTTGGACATCAATTTGCGAAGAGAAGAAAAGGGGTGCGACAGACGTGCCGCTACAGGCTGTTTGCGGCGTGTCCAAAGAGAATGACGGAGTGTGTGAGTGATGCATACAAGATGTTAGACTTTCGCTGTACAAATCTACACATATGGTAACGGAATATTGAATATACAGTTATGTACATACATACATACATACATATATACGTATGTATATGATTATGAATGGAAAACGCATAATCATTTTAAATTCTCTGTTTTTGTGATAATTGCTGTCCGAATGAAATTTTGTTGTATTTGTGATATGTGTATTTCTGCATTAAAAGTCGTTTAAACTCGAAAAGCTTTAAATATAATATATAGGTGAACGCAAATGCTGTGTTAATTAAAAATAAACATTAAGCAATTGCCGCTGGTTCAGAATTTAATTCGTTAGACATGAAAAATAACTGTTTTATATTTCGCAGTTAAAATAATATTCAGTCATATTTAATTAAGTATGTCCGTGAATATGTATGTAGAGCTCTAAAATTTGTGCAATAATTTTTAATTGGATATTGAAAAGCATACAGTCAATTTAAAATATTTATTTCTTGAATGGATTTTATTTAATTTGCAACGAAGTTCGTTACACCTAGAAAGAAACGTCAGAGATCCTATAAAATGTGTACATATGTATGTACATATATAAATAATCAACATGCTGAGCTGAGGCGTTTTAGTCATACCCGTCCCACAGAGTTTGTAAACTACCGATCCGAAATTTTGCATACGTTCACAAGAAGCTAATCATTCGTTGGAATTACCGATATCGCACCACCATAGCATATAGTTGCTATGGAAAGCTTTTTCATTTGACGAGGCATCTTCTAGAAAACACTCAATGCGTATAGTCTTTGGTGTAATCTCTAAAAGAAATTGTTCAGAACGGATCACTTTAGCTTATAGCTGCCAAACAAACTCACCGAAATCAAGTTCTTGTAAGGAATATTTTTTATGTGTGGATACTTTAGCTTCGGTGGCACCGAAATTAATGTGTTTTGCTTGGCAATGAACATAGCTGCCTACCTAGCCAATGTATCCTTATATATTTGTATACATCTAGTATATATATAAAGCCATATACAGATATATAGCGCACTTACATTCGTAATTAGAAATAGTGCTGCTACTTCTCACGCCTCTTTAAAGGCGTAGGAAAATAAGCGTTATCATTTCCATTCAGATGTTGCTAATGTGTTTTTGTTAAATTCCATCATAAATTCATTGGACAATGATTAAGCGCACTTATAGTTTTCGCTTATTTAGCAAATAATCGCTCTCAGTTCTGAAGTTGTATTACATACTGTAATTAAATGGCAAATTGAAAATAATGTTAATTTGCATAAAAGAAAAAATTTTTCGGACTTTTACGAAAACGATATAAACCAAGTAAAAATTGCTATTGTAGTGAAATGTTCCAAAAATTTGTGTACAATGTCATCAAAAATGTTAAGAATGACCACAATCTGTTAGCTCGGAATACAATTTGTAAGGGGCTGTTTCGCCAAACCACCCACCGCGAGATACGAGGCGTGACAATTAAGTAATGAGACTGATTCCATAAAAACCGTATATTTGAAAATTATTCTACAACTCTGCCATCCCCTTAAAAGTAGTCCCCTTGGGCAGCTACACAGCGATTCCAGCGCGCTTTCCATGCTTCGTAACATTTCTGGAACGCTTCGACTGGGATGTCCGCGAGTACGGGCCGCCTGGATGTCTGTAATCGGTTCCTTTGACCACCGATTTTGTTTTAGGAAACAAAAAAAAGTCACAGGATGACATGTCGGGCTAATAAGGCGGCTGTTGCAACACGGCGATCCCTTTAGAGGCCAAATACTGGGACACGCTGAGGGCGGTGTGGCACGGCGCGTTGTCGTGATGAAGGATCCAGTTACAAGCGATGTCTGGGCGCACCCTGTTGACTCGTTTTCGCAATCTTTCGAGTACTTGGCAATAGTAGACTTGATTCACAGTTTTCCCCGGGGGAACGAATTCCTTGTGGACGATTCCGTGGCTATCAAAAAGGCAATAATCAACGGTTTTCAGCTTCGACTTGCTCATGCGACCTTTTTTCGGGCGGAGGGCGCGCGGAGACAACTATTGTGAGCTGAGACAATGACTAAAGCACTATCACCATACATTCTTACAATTTTAGCGTACGTTTCCGAAGCTGTTTCGCCCAAGCTGGCGCAAAAGTTTACCGCGAGGCGTTTCTCTTGATTTCAAGGTCACAGGATTATCACAAACGCGGCAATAAAATCAATCTCATTACTTAATTGTCAAATCTCGTATATCTTATACAACGGTCAGTTAGTGTGTTATCTTAAAGAAATTTAGAAAACATATTTTGTTTTTAATCAGCTTCGGTGTTAATAAACGCGTAAAATGTGGTCAATACTTCGCTATAAAAACTATGCAATAACTTCCAAAGGCGCAAAAAATGTATTTCCAAGGTTCTAACGTAGTCATCATTCAGCTCCTGTAGTGATTTGGAAGAGAGCCTCCTGTTAAGGTTTTATACCTCTTCACTTCTGTGAAAAGGAATTAAAATGGTGGTTAACAGTGGGGAGGCAAAAGTGTACCAGCAGAATGTTTAAAAAAGTATTGTGGTTTCAATAATAGCACTTAATGCCATTTTACACATGCTATGGATATTGCAAGGTGTATTGATGCGAAGTTTATTCGAAGGTTCAGGAAAGTTGAGTATATGAAAGTATCAGAAGAAAGACATGCTGAAATATACTCCTCATTCAGTTATATTTCTGAAAACATACTTAGATTACTCTGCTCACATAGGCGCAGCGAATTCTTTCACGGAGGAGTCGAATCTAGGAAGGATGGTTGTAGGAGCGGTTTTCTTTAACGAGCTCTCCATCAATCTTAAGCTACCTTACTAGTGTAGAAGTTCAACCTCTTTTATATAGGTAAGCATTTATTCCGACAGCAGAGTGACAATAATAACGCTGAACTCGCTAACTGCGTGCACAAAGAAAAAGAATTAGCATTTAGCATTTAGTTAATTCATTATCAACATCGTTTGAGTGTAGGGCTTAACGGAATCACTGGTAACTGCAAAGCGGATGAGCTAGCCAACCAAGGTACCCTTCTAAGGCTGCCATTAAAAAGGGAACGAGTTAAATCTTCATTCGCAACGTGGATTCTAGCACTATAGCAATTGACTTCGTGTCCGCTGGCCGACGACCCACTCCTGTGCGACCCCAGATACTTTTGATCTAGAGTAAATTGCAAGGAATCTACTGAACTACTTGGTCTTAGCAAGTTCAAATTTGAGACAGGTATTTTGGTCAATTATATAGGAGATTTAGGTACCTCAGCGGATCGGCGTTCTAAGCTGTTCAAGTGAGATACCTGATAGGATCGATCTCTTAACCTTATTTAACTTAAGCTTATGATATTTTAATAAAATAAATTAATTTTCACAATAAAGGTTAGCGTTAACTATGATTGATTTTCCTAGAATATGCAAACTATATTCACTGAAATATTCTTGAAAAATTCCTTAAAGAAGCTTTGAGCTTTAACATATGGCAGGAAAGTGTATTCCGAAAATGCTTGGCTTCAATTGAAAGCCAGCAGCTAAACCGGAGACTACAGCATGAAATTAATAATACTTCTGATTTGCTTTCTCTTTCAAGTGTACAGCAGTAGTAATGATAAATAAGTAAGCAGAAGTTTCGGATAGAAATGAGAGTTCAACATCAATCCACCCTGCACACACACACAACATTAGCTGTGTCCACTTAGTTCTAATGCATTCCTAACTTTAGCATAACAACTAAGTATGCTGATGAATGTATTTTTATGCACAGAGAAATAGAAATGCCTTTACTAATATACCATTACATGGGATTACACACTCATAAATGTACTTACCGGCATAGCAGACAGACGAAATATGCATATAAACACCACAGTTAATGATTTGTGCGTTACGCATATTAATGGCGGCCCAAGCAGCTAAATAACCATTCCGTGCGCCTATTCATTTGCGCTACAATTATTCGCCTGCCAATGTTCTTTAGCTTTCCAACTTTGTGTATAGCTGTACATGTGCGCTTCGGTTTGGTGTTAAGGCACATTCTTATGCACCGGCAGCCTTTGCTATTTCTGATTCGAAATCGAACGAGGCAGCACGTTGGCAGTAGTTGTTGTAATAATATTCTCTACTTTCTTTATTTCTTTATTTCATTTGCTTATACACTTTTTTGCCTTTGTAATGAAGGTGGCGATGGTGACGATGGTGGTGCTACCATATCGTTGGCTTATCCGAGAGTTGTATGAGAAATATTACCACGTAAATTATTAATAAGTCGTCGCTGCGCTCGTCGGCACTGCCAGCCAATGACAGCCTGTCTATTCCTCTAGTTTGCTTTTCCACCTCACTGCGATTTGTCAGGTTATTTAGCATTCATAAAATGTTATCCGAACGCAGCGTAAAATAATAGTAGGCACGCACAAACACACACACGAGCACCTGTAAATCCGAATACTGTTATCGACGATTTTTGTACCCGAAATACATTGCTTAGTGAAAGGCATTTTACATTTGTTTAGGTAACGGTTTATTGTAGCAAGGCAATGGAATCGAATGGGAAGCAGCATAAATAAGCGTAGAATAAGTCTTGCAACTTAGGCATCGGTAGGCAATTGAGTAGCAGATCTCGCTGTCGCTGTTCCCGTCCTATTATGCGTCGCAGTAATATGGTCAACAACAAATCGAGATGAGAAAGCTCTTAGATCATTCGAGATAACTATTTCCGCAAAGCCTTTGGACCATTTTAGCGATGGGTATCTTAAAAGCAAGAATTTCAATCTCGTCGGTTCCGACTAAATACTTACCTCATGACCTCGTGTTTATATCTTTGGTCGAACATAAAATTATCTTCAAATTTCATGCGCAACTAATTGACGAACTTAGCCGGTAATAGTATAGATGGCCGCTGGGAAATTGATGGTAAATGTGCACACCATAAGGTTCGAGAAATGATACTTACAAACATTAAAAAGTTATTTCTCACAGCGTTCGACTCACTGCAGTCCCTTGGGCTTTTAATAAAATCTAATCGTTTTCAGAATAGGCTTATAATTTTGGTAGTTTGGTTCATTTTAGTACAGCATAGCATATAAGACGGTTCCACAGAACTTCAGGCTTCCTTACCTATTTCTCTTTACGTCGTTTATTTGTGTTTTTGGTCTTTGCCTTCCTTCTTGATAGCTACGGGTGCTGCGAGCTGTTATTATATGTTGCTGACGGCCGCAAAATGAAATTGGCATTTTCAGTTTGTATTCATCACCAATGAAGGCTTGTTTTGCTCGTCGGTTGGTTGGTTGGTTGGTTGGTTGCTTGTACGCCGTTACGTATACGTGCCCAACAAATGTTTGACATCTTTGCTTCTTTTTGCGGTGGCTTTGTTTTCTAACACAATCATAGGCGATCATGTCTTTCGTATGGCAGTTCCATCAGTGTTTTAATTACTTAAGCTAGTTAGATAACCATATTGGAATATGCCTCAGAAATTTAAAATTTAGCACTTCATTAAATTTTCATTGATTTTCAAAACTTCGCCCAATGTCATTTTTATTCTTAAAATATATCTTTGTCTATTTGGATCAACTTTAAGTTTTCGACGAATATTCTCTAATATATGTCCATTTGATATACAGCAAAAAAAAACTGTTTCTTGAAACTCTAAAGTATATATAACCCCTTAAGTGAACCGATAAAATAATACTGGTTTGCTTAAAGGCTACATTTGTAAAGGGAAATCCAATCTTTAAGAAGAAACGATCACAATTTTCTCAAATTAAATTACTGTGCATTATGGACAAGAGAAAAAAAAGCATACATAGAAAGCTGAATAACTCAAGAAGTATTAGTGATAGCGATTTTGACCTTGAATCTTTTTTATAGCAAATAAAATTTCCACTACTTATCATGAACATTTTTTCTATAGCTCCTGTCATTTACGAGATATATACAAAAAAAAGCGAAATTCTTGGAAAAATCGGGTTTAGAGCCCGTACTACCTCTCCAATGTGAGTTACGACTTTGCTGCGCTGGGCGCTTTTGTAGAGTGAACAATTCTGAGAAATATCCGTCTAAAGTCAAAGCGATGCCATAAAATACCTCTGATCTGTAGGAATTTAAAGCTAAAAACTCACGAGTTCTTAATGTTAATATTAAGAGCTAAAATTTTAAGGGAATTTTTTTTCTGGCCTTCATCCAAGGAATTCTTGATCATAATAAAAAAATAAAATTTTCAGAGAATTTTTTTTTTACATATATATGTATATTACTTTGTTTGTTTGTAAAGTAAAATAAAAATAATAATTTAAAAATAAAATAAATAACAATAACGATTAGAAATGATAATGCAACAAAACCACTGTAGACCACTTTTTTCACAATCGCATTGAAAACTTTTGAAAACTCCATTATAGACTTTTTCATTTGAAATTCTTCAAAGTTTTGGAAAAGTGGACACGTAGGAAAATTCAATGAGCATAGTTTAATAATTATTCTTGCGGCTTAATGTTTTTGTTGTTGTTGCCCACGTACGTGACATTCGCTAATTCATGCCTCATTACAACGACCGACACCTGTTTGCGTGCCACAGGTTTGAGGCTTGGCTTTGGCTTACTTTTTGTGAATTCATTGATGAAGTCTGAAATATAATTTGTGCGAGTATATGTAGTTCGTTGAATTTTTCTTTTTGATTTTGCAGGTGGCCTCAAAAAACAAAACTATATTCCATTGATACGAGTTTGACTTCTTAATTTTATAAAGCCTCTTACATTTTATTTTGTTTTCTAGAAAGCAGCTCTTCGCGAGTTACAACACAATTCGACAGATTTATTCCCTTATATGATAATTAAAGTAAGCATATGAATGAAGGTTAATAAATACACAAAAGATGATTTAAATAAAGAATATAAATATGTCATTTGTCTCTTTACCCATTTCCGTTTGTGACAAATACAGTACGTGATTTTCATATTTGAATAACTTGTGCACTGAGCACCTCTGACTAAGTCGTATAGAGAATGTCAATATGTTTGTCACTAGCATAGCTCGATTGCTGATTTTTATTATTTGTTCATTTTACTTTATATCATTATGGGAAAAGCGAAGCTAGAAGGAAAAAGACTTGCTCATAAACCAGTACTCAAAACGCGCTATATACATATATTAGAATGGGCCAAGAAATTCATAATTTTCGCTTCGTACTCTGAAAATTGGTTGATAGAGACATCTAAGAAAGGCTCTCCAAGTATGAGCTCTTTATTGCAACGGCAAGGTTCTGAAATGAAAAAATTATAATTTCAAGTTGCAAAATATATATTTTTTTATCTGATAATATAAAAAAAATAGAAAAATGTTTGGAGGAGAACCTTCCCGTTAGATGTGTCTTCTTCTCCTTTACTTACTGTGACACCACTTATTCTGTAATGGCAGAGTTACCAACAGCGCGCCAGGCGTTTCTTCTTTTCGCTATTTGGCGCCAATTCGATATATCAAGTGCAGCCAGGTCTTCCTCCACCTGATCTCTCCAACGGGGTAAAGGTCTTTCTTTTTCTCTGCTTCTACTGAATCACAAACCGTCAAAGCTGAATAGATCTCATCAAAACATGACCTCGCCAGCGCAGCCGCTGTCTCTTGATTCACTGAACTATGTCGGTGTCACTGTACATCTCCTACAGGTCATCGTTCCATTGACTGTGCTATTCGCCTTTGCCAATGCGTAAAGGTACACAAATCTTCCGCAAAACCTTTCTCCCGGACATTCCTAAGTCCACCTCATCTGATGATACCATTGTCCATGCCTCCGCTCCATTTTTTGGGAGGGTCTTCAGCTCCTTCAACGAATTTTGTTTAACTCTTCAATCGGCAGAAAAGGGTTCCATTCCGATGATTGTTGACTTTTATGCATGTCAAACTCATAAAGAAATGGCTCACCGGCAGTTGTAAAGCTCTCCATGAATGTGGGATCGGAATTCGCACGATCAAGCATGTTCAAAGAGACCTGCTTAAGGTACTCTTTTCGAAAACATTTCAGCTTTGACGGGATGAGTCGAGCATCAACGCGTATATCCACTAATCATTTCAATGGATTCGCGAGTGATGTCGAGCTGTCTTGCCATCTCTCTAACACTTGCTTAACGTTTTTCAAGCACCATATCAACCACTTTTTTAATATTTTCGTCAGTTGAACAGATAGAAGGTTGTCCATAATGAGGCATGTCTTCAACGATCTCTCGGCCGTCTTTGAAAGTTTCGTACCACTCGTAGGCAGCGATTCGGCAAACGAAATTTGGTAAAAATACAAAATTTAAGACAAATTCATCGTTCGCTGTAAACAAACTATGTAGTTGTCAGATCGCACTCATATTTGGCTTAGCAATAAGAACAATTCTACCAACTTAACAAAATAATTCTTTTTAAATCATTTGCCCAGGGAATTTAATTACAATTTTCGGATGTATTTTTGTCACAATGTACATAAGTCTGTATATATTTCGATACGTTTTGGGTGATACGTACAACCGTTAGGTGAACAAAACTTTGCTATAATAACATGTTGCAAATAGTATAAAGATGTCTTATAACAAAATAAATGGATTCAGCTTGAGAAAAATCATTGATATCCGCAAACTATATTTTAAAAGATAAATGAACGTTTATTCACTTTGTAACCAAGCTCTAGTTTAAAACAAATTTTATGATAGATTTATTTATTTAATTTATATATTGTACAAAAAGACCTACATATTGACGTCTTCGGTTTGCAAATCAAGGATTTTGTGTTTAAATGAGTTTGTCAACTTTAAATACCGATACACATAACATTGTAAACATTCATCGCTGATAAAGGCGGCCAAATTCATTCACTTAGCGCGAAATTGGAGAGCAAGAGACTGAGCGGCAAAGTGGGCAACCACTAAACAGCAAACTAACGGCCATTGAAGCGTTCGAAAGCGGAAGTCAACGGGCCATATCAATACAGTAAGTGCTCACACACACACCTGCGTACTTATGCGTATGCATATGTGAGGGTGTGTTAGAGAGCCCGCACTTATATTAAGCATAGAGTAGCAGCAACTGACCAGCTTTTGAATTAATTGCGGGTCGGTAAACGGGAGACTGACCACTGCCGTGTTAGCGCAGTGTGGCATATAGGAGAGCGAGCGGAAATATATGCATGTATACCAGACAACAAATACAAATGGTAAAGGCAATAACAATAGGTGTAATTACGGCAATGGCAACATTAGAGCGATGGTCGATTTTCTTGCTCGCACTCATCTACTTACGAATGCCAATACAATGCCGTGAAGGCATTTTTTGGCTTTTTATATCCATATAAGATTTATATCAATATTTAATTCCGGATTCTCGGAGTCCTGTGGAAGCCAATGATCATTGACAAAATACAGAGGTTTCAGTAAAAATTGTTTATAGCAATAACAGATACATCATAGTTGTATATTCGTAATGAAAGAAGTATACGGTAGCAGAACAACATGTATACGTAATTCCGTCAAATCGAAAGCCATTCCAAATTAAAGTTTTAAATATAATTAAGATTTTATTACTCATATACTAAAGAATTTAATTAGAGACTGTTGCATAAGACACTATTCTGTGCCATTTGTCGCGACCTTATCTTATCCATACAGGGGCATATATGCAATAATTGTTCGATCCGATCAATTAGTTCGGATACTGTAGTATTGCTTTAGATTATGTTAGGTTAGATTGCTGATCAGAGATCGCACATGGACTAATAGAAGTAGTCCTTTGTGAAGCCATTGAAAATCGAACTCCCGTGTTCGGACTTAGATATCGGCAAACCGTTTAGTATCCAATACAAATTTGCAGAGGCGCTTAATTTCTATGTCTGCCACGTCGGCGGGTAGTCTGAAGCTATGTGCCCCAAGTATCTAAGTCTTGATCTCCCAAAAGCAGGGCAGTCAAGAAGGAAGTGCTGGCTAGTTTCTACTGCATCTTCTTCCAAGCAGCTTCTGCATGCGGCGTCCGGTAAGATTCCCAGTCTTACAGCATGTATGCCAATAGGGCAGTGGCCCGTCAGGAGCCCCATCATTAATGAGAGGCTAGCCTTACTGAGGGCAAAGAGATCACTAGATCTTCTGTGATCTATCTTGGGCCAAAAGGCTTTTGCGACCGCGCAGGTACCAATGCTGGACCATCGCTGACCGAGCAGCCGCGAGGCCCAGCTATCCAGTAGTAGAGAATAAGAGGATGCAGGAGCACTTACCCGTTCCCGTTCTACCGATAGCGATTCTAGGGTGCCTTTCCTTGCTAGCTCATCAGCCTTGCCGTTACCTACGGATCCGCTGTGGCCCGGCACCCACACAAGTCTTATAATAAAAGCTCTCGCCGCCAGAGACAGTGACGCCAGACACTCTTCGACCAACCCTGAACGCACTGTGAATGCGTTCAAGGCTAGTATCGCCGCTCTGCTATCCGAGTGAATGGTCACTTCTCTGAAGGTAGACACTCTTTTGAGCAGCATATCTGCTGCTACCTTGATGGCTGCAACCTCAGCCTGGAAAACACTGCAATAGTCGGGAAGTCTGAAGCTGGATTTTATGGAGAGCTCCCGACAGTAAACCCCTCCACCAACCTTCCCCCCAAGCTTCGACCCATCCGTAAAGAAGCTTACTGCCTCTCTCCTCCAACGACTTCTTCCCTGCCAGCCCAAAGTAATGCTTTCTTCTATGTCAAATTTTGTGAAGATACGTTTCCCATGCAAGGACTTATGTTTGATTGACCAGTTCATAAGACAGCTATACGTAAAAAATCCGATAAATGTTCGGCTTCTTGGTGAAAAAATTATGTGTGTTGGTCATCCTGACCAGACAGTTGTACCTGGCTTAATCGACTCAGCCTGGCCCGATCATTCATGTATATAAATTGTGATCTACTTATTTCGAGGCTTCGTACTCGTTTGTTAATGGTTAATGAGGAATGTTTATTATCGCTCGAAAGTACATTTTTGACATTAATTTTTTGAGAATTATCTTTTTCAAATATTGGCCGCGGCTACGTCTCAGATGGTCCTTCCGTTGAGTCCAAATTTCGATTACTCGTTCAAGCATTTCGACTGGAAACTTAGACTTCACATTTCTCCATAGGAAAGAGTCTAAAGGGAGGATATCACAAGATCTTGGTGGCCAATCAACCGACCCAAAGTGTGAAATTCGCTGCTCACCGAAGTGTTCTCTCTACAATTGCACTGATTGATGTGATGTGTGGGAAGTGGAGCCGTCTTATTAAGATCAAATGTCGCCGAGAACATAAGTATCAATTTCAGGCACAAATAATCAGTTATCATGACGCGATAATGGTCGCCATTGACGGTTACGTTCTCACCGGCATCATTTTTGAAGAAATATGCACCTATGATTTCACCGGCTTACAAACCACACACCAAACCGTTCTCATTTCTGGATGCAATGGCAGCTTTTGAATCTCTTAAATTGGTCTCGACGTAAAATTCGTTCAGTCGTTCCCTACGTCATCTCGAGTCGCTGCGTATCGACTCTCCACGGTCTTCGTGTATACACTATTTTTGATAGAATACTATCGAATAATAGATGCTGAGTCTCAAGATGGGTGATGATGTTGCAAATAGTATTTTCAGTAGGCCGATTATGTTGACTATAAGTTTTGCGACGTGCGCGAAACACTTTCTTTAAAGAACGTGAACTTTCGTAATAAAGCTCATTCAGGCATAAGTCTTTCTATAATGAAATGCCAAACAATACTGAACAAAAATAACATGACAACTTAACACGACTCACGCATGATTTGTTAAAACACGGCTATTGAAAAAAGAACCTCGACTTGGATCACGCGTTATATGCTTTATAGAAAACAAACATCGTGGTGTAATTGTATATATTCTATATTTTTGCACAACACTGTATATAATGCTAGCAAAACTTTATCTAATCGTCATTAGATTAGCTTCGTAATCAGCTCACCGTTATGACGTATGTTGTAAGGGAAACGTTAGCAATAAGATTGGGCAAACGCATGTGGCATGCAACAACGGTTAGAAATTTGAGACAAATTGACACACAAGTGAGAACATCGTATGTGCATAAATATCAAACCTGCCGTCACAACAACAAATGTGATGTCAAATGTTATATTTTGGCAATGATAACGTTAGCTGTGCGTAATTTTGTTGCTGTTACTATAGTTGCTGCTTCTATCTACTTATATGTACGTATGTACATACATATACACAAAGTGGGTGTCTGCGCCATGATTCTCGATTTCGTGGTAGATGGCGAGTAATTGTTGTTTTTGCTACTAATATTACTGTTAGTATTGGTTTTAGTGTTAAAGTGTAGTTATCGAACCTCATCAGTTATTAATATCGTGTGGCACATAAACTACCTTAACTGTCACCAATATCAACAGCTCACATACATGCATTAACGGTATACATTAACGGTGCATATGTGTTACGTGTAAGTGCACTTAAAACACACTGACGCGTATTCCAGTGTTGCTTATGAGCATTGAAAGCTTATTGCGGCAACAGCTACAACAACAAGTTGTTATTAATTGTAATTATGTTAATGTAACTGTGGATGAGCTTACGATTGAATTGGGGGCTTTTCAGCGTAGATAAGGTGACATTAGAATTGTTACCCAAATGACCTATCCAAGTTGTGAGAGAGAAATATGGGTGGAATAGTGCTCAGAATATTTATTGGTTGTATTAATATGTATTGGTTACATATGTATATGTGTATAAATAAAATATGACTTCTTTTTAGACAATATTATATTCTCAGGAACTCCCAAACTCTTATGTATAAACATAATTGGCTTTTAAATCTAAGCTACATATACATATGTCCCAGTCGGACGAATACCCGAGTTCTCCGAAGTCCGAAGGATTACTGGATTATATGAGAAGCATTTTCAGAGTCCAATTAAAATCGCAGGTTTGCTCCAGAAACGGATCCAATCAGTATCTTTCAAGCAGAAATCGTTGACGATATCAAAACTACAATATTAGTCTTGAACATCTCTTTTAACATATGCTAAGGACTTTATCAATTGCATTATCATCATCAACTTTAGTGTCTCAATTGTTTCGGTATCGGCTCACAACGAAATCGCTGGAAACTGCAAAGACGATTGTGTGACGCAAATATCTCTGAAACTTTTTTATAAACAAATACGAAGACGCTGAAGCTGGATGCAGTCGAGTATTAAATACCAATACCTGAATATAACCTCATTCAAATGGCTTTAGCGACTTCTTTTGCAGGGACGAATTCGATGACTCCAATTTTCGAGTAATTTTTCCACTAAATCAAAGCGTTTGTAATGAATAGCACATCCAGTATTGACTTCTTAAGCATGGTTTATTGTCATTCAATGTTACAATTTCCTGAAATAGTCTACGCTCCAAACTTTTCTCACAATAATTCGGTTGTTATACGTGCTGTGTAGCATGTAACCCATTGTTGTTGAAACCAGATGATGTCAAGAACAAGTTCTTTCAATCCATAAAAAGTTGGCTATCATCTATCTATACCGCTCTCCATTGACAATAACGAAGTCACTAGCTTCATTTCGAAAAAAATACGGACCAATGATTCCACCAGATCAAAACCACACCAGCCTGTCAATAATAATTTGTGGATTTTCTTTGCACCAGAATCGACAATTTTGTATATTAACCGCACCACTTAGATGAAAGTGAGCCTCATCGGAGAAGATGATTTTCTTAGAAAATCGTTATCAAGTAGTTTCAAAGCAAAACCAGTAAATTAACAACGTTTACGGTGGTCCATTGGCTGCAGTTTTGGAGTGAGAGCAGTTTTATACGAATGCAAGCCCAGGGCATTGCAAAATCCGCTAGGTTGTGGTTTGAGACAGTCACAATTCTTGAGAACTGCTTGAAATCGTCAAATTGTGGTCTTCACAAAGGTTTGACCGAACGACAGCAATATTTTCAATCCAAAATGAGAGTTTTTTTTATAAAGAAATCGAAATAAATAGAAAACAATATTTTTTAAGCAAAAAAAATTGAAGCGTGAAATGGTTAAGGGTTGCTTTAAATTATGTGACAGAAAAAAATTGTTAATCAAAGAAAAAAAACTTCGTAATTAACATTTTCACTTAAATTTCAAAGTTTTGGAAATAGATGCATAACAAAAGTTTTAGATCTTTAGATTATTTACAACTTTGCAATATACAATTTTTACAAAGAACTCGTACACAAGCCCTTAAAACCCTTCTGATCTTCGTCTTCATGACCTCAAACCTTCCGTAAATTAGTTTTCTTTTTTTAATTTTCTTTTCCAATTCAATACTTTCTGAATTTGGTGATCTTTTTTATAGGATAAGAAATTATTGCGATGCACTTATTTGATTAAACTAAAAACGGTTTTGAACAAATTATTTTAAGAGTGTGCCTTTTCTCCGTCCACGACTGTATATTCATATAAGATATATACGTGATAAAGTGCACGTAGCGCCAACCATATCACACTCTACAGTAGAGTATACATATACGTACATACATACATATGTATTTCTATACATAACTATAGAGATCGAACTTAGAAATGTCCAGCAACTTGCAATAGTTAGCAGACAGAAAATACCAAAAATATAAATAAAAGTATTTCCTAATTGTAAATGTTGACAACATAACAGTGTCCAACAAAGATCACTCTCAGAGAGAATTTATTTATTGTAATCAGCATGCTGTGTGGCAATTTAACAGTACAGCGCGCTGTACACTCATTAACTGTTATACTTCGATGTTAATTAACCGCAACCGCATTTATCGTATAAGAATACTGTACTAATAATACCGGTTATGGTTTGATTATGACAGCTTGGCTAACGCAAAGCGCACCGTTATCAGCACAAATTCCGATGTTATGACTGCTAAAGTCGGCTAAATTTACGCTCTTGTGTGGTTTTTCGAAATTGACTGCTCTCTCTCTGAGCAAGGCTTTTTTTTTATTTTAAATACGATATTTCAAAGACTTTATTTACTCGGGACGGGATGGCTATACTCTATCTGTCAAGTATTGAAAAACATATTGCAAGTAGTAAGTGCTTTAAGCGGCTACTAAATAATAAACGATATTTGACTTGTAGCGGTTGTTTACCGAAACCATCTAGTGGTCTCGCTTATACACAATGAAGTTCGAAATATTTTCAAATATGGGAACGAAAGTACTCAGAGAGCAAAATTGTATGTGTATGCAAAATCAAATTAGAATTCGAAGTTACCAAACAATGGCGCTCACCTACTCACATATATACCGGTTGAAGAGCATACCAGTAAAAAGTATGCAGTAGATGCGAGCAAACTCGCGTGTGCTCAGAATAAACAAACAGCAAGCGTGAGCAATCGCAACGGAAGTTCGAATTTTCGAAGTATGCGCTGTGAACACAAATGAATTGCCATGTTTTGAATGTGTGTCTGTGTGTGTGGTGTTTTCGTAAATTTTTGTTGCTCCCTATATGTATGCTTGCACTCACTAGCGTTGGCTACAATTCTAACTCTGCTGACTCTCCTCACGTCAAGCAACTCTCGTTTGCACCACCACTATCGGGCACAATTTTCGTGTGATTCTCCAGCATATTATGACCGCTACGAGGTACGCGCGTGTGTTGTGCCTTTCGGACTGACGTTTCTCTATTGGTATTGGTGCTGCTCATTCGTCTCCAACAATTCGCAGACCATCTCGCTCTCGTCGCACTTTTGCCGCATTTAGTCTTGTTTATGCCGGCTAACATGCAACATAAGCGTCGTCGTTGTCGTGTTTCAAATCGCGCGCAGCAAATATTGTTATCGTCGCCGTTTACAAACGCCGTAAGTGCAAAACGTTGCCAATCGTTATCGTCGCAGCAGCAACAGCAACAGCAAAAGTAATAGTCGTCGCAATCGTCGTCGTCGTCGTCGTCGTCAACATAGCCGTCGTATCGTCAGCAGCGTCAATCGTTGTCGCCTTTGTCTGCGGAGTCGAGTAGAGTTGTGTGGCAACGTCCTAATGTACAACAAGCGTACGTTCGTTGCTTAAAAAGTGCAAAAACCACTAGTTACTAACCTAAAGAGCTGCGCTAAAAGCTAAAGAGAGTGAAAAAACCAAGTGTGGAAATTAAAGAAATCGCAAAAAAAGCGTAAATCAGCGGTAAATTGTTCGTTAGTGAGCGTCTATAATTGCAGTGTAAACAGTCGGTAGCCACACACGGGCACATTTAAGCCCGCAGACCGTACGCCGTACACCGTAAAGTGGTAGTAGTAGCAGTCGCCGTAGCAGCGACAGCAATAGCAATAGCAACAACAGCAAAGTCAGACAAAGCGAGCAGAGCGCGTGATGCATGCGTACGCTTTTGGGCCAAGTCAAGAGCAACGAGATACAGTCAGACGTTTCGGCATCTAGTTTCCGCATGCAGTAAAAGCCGGTTAGACCGAGAATTGAAGGTTAGCGAAAATAAAAATAAGAAAGTGCTTAAAAGAAACTAGCGAATTTCATGCGTGTTTCGTGGAAAATAAAAGAGTGCCATTAGATAACGAGCGAGTGCGGTGGTGAAGAAGTTCATGTGTAATAAAACAAGACGCCGGTAAGCGTGAGTGCAGTGTTCGGCGCGTTCATTTAATGGGCCAACCAGTTTTAATGTGAAGTCACATAAAAATATTTTCCAGCTACTAGCCGGCAATAATAAAGTACGTAGATTCAGTGTAAGCGCACAACTTCGCGCTTTTGATTCAAGTCCCACACACACACACACATGTGCGACATATGGCTGTGTATGTAAGCGCCTATGTTTGCAAGAAAATTCTTCTTACTGCCTGAAGCAGCAAAAGCAAACAGTCTCTAATCGAGTTAATATCAACAGTGCCGGAGCCAGCAAGCACGTCAATAGACTGATAGCGGCGTATGCAAAAAAAACAGCAACAACAACAAGCAAGAAGCAAACAACGTATACACGCACAAGCAGCTGCTGCACGGCACAAAGAAAAAGTAAATAAAATACATATAAGAAATTTAAAAGTACACAACAACAACAATAACACTAAACAGTGCGCTGCCAACGTCTTGTGTGTGTGTATGTGTGCGCCGGCAGGTGATATGCGGTGATAAGCGCCGGTAGCAGTGACAGCAAGTGCAAGTAACAACAAGAAAGTGCGCTAGAGAAAACATTGAATCAAATGTATGGCAAAAGCAAAAACAAATACAAATAATTACAAAAGAAAGGTGTGCAAGTCAAACACAGGCGTCACAAGTTGCTCAACGCACACAGGGCTAAAATAAAGTGCAGATATCTGTGTATGCAAGTGTGTGTATGTGCTCCTGAAAAAAAAGTAGATAATAACAATAAAAATTAAAAATAAAAAATAACTATAAATATAAAAAAAAAACAAATTCAATTAGGAAGACTACTGCATTGCAAGCTATTTTTGGAAATATTATCGCTTTTTGCCAGCAAAAAAAGTTAAATTAAAAAATCTCTTAAGTTCTGAAACATGTTCTGCGAATCAATTAAAATTGCAGTGTAAAAAGAATCAAAATCAAAATCTGCAAAATTTCTATAAATTTACCATAATTCGTTTTAATTTTCGGAAAGTGCTCAGCAGTGTAAAATATTAACCGTTATAAGCGAAATTGTGCAGCATGTGTCAACAATAAATTTTAATACAATTTCATTCCGCTGTCTAGACGCCTACATATTATACTTCGCTTCATTTTCGAATTATTAATGCAAACGCGCACTTATGTGTGTGTGTGTATGCGTGTGTTCGTTTGAGCGGCGCAAATGTTTGATTGGTGCTTTATTAATTTTAGCTGAAATTTTAATTAAAAACAAAACATAAGAAAAAAATCGCCAGCAAAAACAGCAACAAAAATTGAAAGCGTCAAAATTGAAATGCGAATATCAAAAATTAACACAGAAATAGCATAAAGAAATTAAATAAAATTCAGTGGCCACAAACGCGAAATTCACATACACACATACCTACTTCACAAAGGAGAAATTATGCGTCAGCTTTGAAATAATTTATTTAGAATTTTGCGGTTGGCAATTATCAGTTGATTTTTTTTTCAACTCAACAACAACAACAGCGTGTAAGTATTTACACCGAAACTGAAATTTATTTAACTTAATCAAGTTCTTAAAATTTTGTTAAATTTATAAATATTGTAAGCACATTAATCAATTATTAATAAAATTGTGAAGATATGGAAGAACTTAAAATGCATCGTTGCCTTCTATGAAAATATTCAACAAGTCATGGCATTAAAACTGTTTTAATTTGTAAAAATTATACGAGATTTAATAAACCGCAGAAAGATAAATCAACATACATATGTATGTACATATATACACAAGCTTGAAACAGCTGTTTGCTTTGAAAATATAGAGAAATTTGAGTTTCTCAGCTGATAAATTTTAAATTGTTTTTTTTTCAATTAACTTTTTTTTGTATTACTTATTAAAAACCTGTTGCTGTTGAAGTAAAATACTTTCTAGAGATTGAATTATTGGGTATCGTAAGCCAGTCGCAACTTAATAAGTAAAACAAACATTAACTTCAATTGCACCCAGGCAAACTGCTCTTCACAATTACCATATAAAAGATTCCTTACAAGAGTTAATTTCGATCGTCGAGCTATATGCAAAAGTGGTCCGATCTGAACAATTTCTTCGGTGATTAAACTATTGCCTTAGATGTACAGTTATCTCGTCAAATGAAAAAGCTTTCCTTACAAGCACTTGATTTCGATCGTTCTGTTTGCATGGCAGCTGTATGCTATAGTGGTCCGACATCGGTGGTTTTGAGAAATTAGCAGTTTTTTTGAGGAGAAAATAATGTATGAATGTGATTATTTATAGATATCATATATCTTAAAAGATCTCCGACCATTCCTACTGGATTACCTCAGCGGGCAGAGGGTAGAATTTGCATGCGGTAAGGTATACCGGTCGTAAGTGATGCATAAAATCCCTATACACTATCTCTGCATCTGTTTTTTGGCTTACGTCGAAATTTAAGTGTAGTTTTTGTCAGAAATAGTGCTAAAATACTCAGCTTGAAGTGACATTAAAGACTTTGAATGATATTCCTTCTAATGAAAAGATATTTGAAGTTCAAGCGACAAATGTCATCTATCATTGAGTTACTGGATGCTCAACTGGATGTAGCAAAAGCTACAAAGTCTGATCGGACACTTCAATCTGGTACCACGGGGAGCAGTTAGCCCTTGGAGTTCGCTTTAATCTACTCATTATGTTTGGCCCTTTTTTTGTTAAATCAGGACCTCCAAAAAATATGGAGAATTTGAGCTTTTATAATATACAAGTGCTAGAAGAGTTGGCGCTTTCGTGTATGAAAATAATAACTACTAATGAATATCGGCGACCTAGGACATTTACCAACATTTCGAGGAATATTTATTTTCCTGCCGTAATATAATTAAATTAAAATTATAAAATCTATTAATACCCTAATTTTAATTTTAATTAATTTTTCTTGGAGGTTACATTTTTATAAGTTGATATTAAACATTTTTTCGGTTGATCTAAATTTAATCAACTTGAAAACACCCAAATTTTGTCAGTAAAAGTAGAGACATTGAGCGCAGTCATTTAATATTTTGTACACTTTGAATTTAGATCTACTAAATGCATAAAATATTTTCAAAACTTTATCTTTCATTTTCCGAAATCCTGCACAAATTTGAACTTTGCTGCCAAATACTTTAAACAGCACTCTAACACACTTGCACCAGTAACAACTAAAGGTGGCATAACATCAGTCCAACAAAAATTGAGTACACACAGCCAAAGAACAGGAGACAACGAAACTTTGGAATTCTAACATTGATGTTCTTACTCTTTACCTGTTGGCTAACTTGATATCATGAATCATGCACTTAACGCCATTTTTAGAACAATTATAATAATCACTTTTATTAAAAGTGTTGCCAATAATGCACACAACTGTTTGACAGTCAGCACAGCAGCTGTTTTATAATAAAAATAAAACCACAAAATTGCCTTTGACGCTTATACCGTAAGCATTGTGTGTGAAGCAGAAAAAATACCGCGAACTAAGCGTTTGGTCGTAGAACCAGCAGATCAGTGTAGTTATAATAAAAATCTAATTGCTTGCAGCTCGCTTTGTGAGCGTTCTTACTCACTTGCGTTTCCAGCGAATTAAACAAGTCAGAGTGTCCACATGTGGCGTGTGGCAAGTGGCGCCCACTCGGCGCCTACTGCAGCTACTGTGTTCACAACAAACCTCTGCCACTTATTACACCCATTCGATACGGTCACACAAGATGTTTTTGCTTTTGTTTGTGTTCGGTTCGCTGTTTTCTTTATTTTCGCGAATACGATCATATCTTTATTGTTGTTGCAGCAAGAATAAATCTGTTCTGCTTTATGGCGATTTGATTTTTGCCTTTAACCACAGCTGACACCGTTGGACACATTTCATGCTCCACTTTTATTTGCACATCTACACAAACAACAAAAAATATAAATAAAAATAAAATAAAATAAAACCAAATAAAATGCCTGCGTCATCTCGTAATAAATAAAGCAGTGCAACAACAACAACATGTGAGTGCTTGTTGCTGTGAATCAGGCAATAAAAGTGAGAACTGAATTTCGTGTTTTTTCATCAGTTTTTTTGTTTTTATTTTGCTTTCGATTTTTACGTAAGTTATGGGGACAAAGTTAAGGCCATAAGTAAAGCACGAAAAAGACACAGTCTTAAGAAGTGTGCCGTAACGTTTATTTTTATATGACAAAGAAATTGTTGGCGTTCTTTTGTTTCACTTTTTCTTTAACAATTAGCTTGATATCTTTTGGCGCACATAAAACGGCATACATACATACTTACATATGTACATATCTACATATCTATATGCTATGTGCTTAATGCGTTAAATTGCCCAAAGTCCATTGTCAACTTACGGCTATAAATGCGCTTGTTTTATGGCTGTTTCTTTTTGTGCACGGCGTTGCCACTTAAATATTATTTCACAGCCACTTTTAACTGAAAGCACATTTAAGTAAAAAATTCAACGCATTTTAGTGAGTGTTTTAAGCAATTCATAAAAAGAATCATATTAATGAAAGGAAACGTATTTTAAAAGAATATTTTATAGTTTTGTTTTTAAGACAATAAATTCATTTTCAAAAATTATAGGTTAAACTTTCGGTAGAATATGTTTGAGTTGGTTTCTTAAGAGTCAAAAACTTATTTTACACAGTTCTTAGAATATTGTTCTTGAAAATATGTTAAAATATTAAACTTTATTAAACGAGTTACATATATAACATCCTATTTTTGCTGCTTTTAATTGAGTCCATCTTTTAAAAATCGTTTGAGATCGCAAGTTCACTAGAAACAAAATTACCAAAGGCCTATAAAAGCTCTTAAAAATATTTCTACAAATCAATTTAAGTGGCAACGCCATTTGCCCAATTGGAATTTTCAAGTTCACTAGAAAAAAATACCAAAGGCTATTAAAAATTCGTATACTTTTTTTTACAAATTTTTTCCAATTCGATTTAAGTGGCAACGCCATTTGGACAATTGGAATTTGCGCGACATAAAAGCTTTGGCGCAACTAATTGTTAGATAACAGCGTGCACAAATTTGCGAATTTTCGTATTTTGTCGTAAATAATTAGAATTTGAAGGGCACCGTATCACAAAGTCTACGAATCGAGCAACATTAAACGTTGATTTTTTCGAATGAACACGAAAAGAAACTGAAAGGGGTTTTTTCCAACAAAACTGCAACAAAATGTTATTTTAAAATATAACACAAAAAAAATCGTTTTAATTTAACTACATGGTCCATAAGTCTATGACGATCCGATCCTCGAGACACGTTGAACAACTGTAGTACATTAAAGGTTTAGCGATTAGCTCTGCATTATCGAATTATTCTTATCTTTTTTGCCTTTGATTGTATCCCCGATCTCCTATTAATCAACACCACATACATACGTAAATATGTATATCATAAAATAATAGTCAAAATATGCGAAAATGCTCATAAGACCAAAGAACCCTTATGATTCATATCTTCATAAGATATAACTTTGATAACCTATTAATCAAACTTCGCATATATTAGCGCTGTGTCTGTAAGCATGACTAGATGAGGTGCTAAATAAATGAATGCTCTTATAATATTCTATTTCGTAACGTATTAACTATTGTAAATTAATGAACGGCTAATGGAATTTTAAAAGTTTTGAAAATTTTAGCACAAAAATATAAATAAAACGCCAAACAGATTAACGCTTTGTCTATTGACGAGCTCTAATTACAGGAAATTTGTTTGCTTCTCAAGAAACTTAATCCAGTAATCCAAATGCGATCAGCATTTTGCGTATCAGCCATAGAACCTAACCCACCCTAACCTAGTCTAAAAAAAAACAAAAGTAAATCGAAATCAGGAAATTGTATCTTCTTATTATGTGGCCTCCCATTTTTTAGCGCTCGACGTTTGTATAATTTTAGCTCAGATTGCTTGTTACGTTTTCGATCCCATAAACACACATTCGTGGTTCTATGTACATATGTATGTATGTACTTTCATGCATGCGCAACGATTATGCTAATAGATTCCACAAGCAATAACAAAAACAGTAGCTGACTAATAAGAACCACTTGAAATTGAAACTGGAAAATTGTTTAGATAAAAATGAAGACCAGCAGCGGCAAAAAAGCGTAGCAACAACAAGCCAAAGAAGGCAAAAGCGAAACTAGTTTCTTATAGTGATCGGCACAGCGGTGACTCCTCGCCGTCGCTGATTGAGTGGGGTACGAAATATTTAGAAAAAAGTTAAAAATTGTTCATAAATGCGTGTTTTTGTTTATGTGTTTGTGCGCCTGCATGTTTGTATTTATTTATGTGTGCATGTGTGCATGTGTGTACATGGGTATATGGGGCTTGAAAATTAGCGCTGAGCATGTGTATACAATTTGCTGTGTTATTCTTTTGCTCAGATACATACCTGTATGTATGTATGTATATAAACAAACCAAAGTATTTGACTGATGGATGTTCTGCGTCAGCGGATAAGCATAAAGCATCCAAAGAGTTCACATTTGATTTGCCGAATATTTGAATAGGCGAGCCGTTTGGCGGTAATTGCTTGAACGCAGCCGGTGAAGTGATTGAAAAATTACTGTAAGTGGCAAGCATTATAACGAAAATAGCAACGCTTGTATGTGTGCGCGTGTTTTATGGCATTTTGCGCTAATTTTCAAGGGTTCATTCCATATAGCAACAGAACTTTTCCAAGTGGTTACATTGAGCGATAGGTCGTGTATGAAAAAAACATAAATTCACGAATTGATTGTTTGATGGTTTGATGTGGCTCCAAAAGGATAATGAATTTTCGAAATTTAAGCCGGAATGGAAGGAAGACTTCAAAATATACACACTTTTTGATAATATTGCCAAAAATTACGAAGTGGTGAATCGAACACATTTTTCCTAGAATATCCAATTAGAATGATAGTTTGGAAACAGCAACGACCATAAATCATGTTTTCTACTGATATTCATGTGGTTTTATATGAGTATTTATATATAATAAACTTAACGATAATCCTCGTTTCTCTTTACGGACGCGAAAGGCGCAATCCGCATACGAGACCAAGAATTTTTCGAGACTTCAAAGGCAAAGATCTTTTATGTGTTAGATCTAAAACTGCCTGGGTTCTTTTTCTTCTTTATTGGCATAGACACCGCTTACCCGGTTATAGCCGAGTTTACAACCGCGCGGCAGTTGATTTTCTTTTCTCTCTTTGGCGGCAACTAGAGATTCCAAGTATAGCCAGGTCCTTCTCCACCTGGTCTTTTCAACGAAGTGGAAGTCCGACCGACCGGCTTTTTAGAAAAGCAAACAGATATGAAAATTTTCGTTTGAATTATGTTCATTGTCAGATATTATTTATAACATTAAAGACACAAAATTCTTAATTCAAATTAATACACTAACAATTATCAATAACAAGCTAAAACATATTTGCAAAAAAGCAAAAATAAGAATCCCAAAAATCGTTTTTTAATTTTTAACATAAATTCTGGGATAAGTGGAGTATGGGCGGAAATCGAGATAAACCGTTTGGATGCTTAAAAAGACAACCACTTTATTCTCTTCCCCACGCAAACTAGTTTTCTATTTTTCTTTTGTTATTTCCAATAAGCTTTATCCTAACACGACTTTTTTTTACTTTTCACAATTTTCAAAGACTTCCAGCACTAATCGGATACCCTAACGCAAAAATTAAAATGGTTTATGAACGAACTCCAACTTGTCAGAATGGGTTTGGTAACTAGTCCAACAAACATACATATATATGTAAGTATATTTCAACTAAGCTTATAGCCAAAAAATAAGTATATACTTATATATCCCAAATATTGGAAAATAATGTGAAAAAAATATTATTTAGCAAAACTAAGAGCTCCTTTATTAAAAAGGGGGTCTCTAGTCCTAGGCTGTTGTTACTTTCTCATTGAGGGGCGATTTTTATCTATGGCTACTCAGAGAATACTTGGTGTAAGACCGCAAGTCGTGAGCTGCTTGAGCCATGTGTAAAAGAATCGTTTCTGGCCACTCCGAAGTGAATGGCGCTCATAGAACTACCTCACTTACGTGAACTTCTAGTCTAGTCCATCCTCCTTAAAGCGAAGCAAATGGGTTTGGTAGTGAACGAGGGCAAAGCGAAATATTTCAATCAAATCTTCAAACGAACAGTCGTCACACTCGCGACTTTGCTCCCACGTCACTGTTGACAGTCATAACTTTGAAGTCGTAGATACTTTCGTCAATCTTGGAACCATTCTTAACACCAACAATAATGTCAACCACAAAATCCAACACAGGATAACTCTTTCCACCACGTTATGATAAAGCTAGGTTTTCAAAAAAGTTTTATCTCGTCAGCTTAAAATTTTAATAAAGAATATTTCTCATTAAAAATATCAAGAACAGGTTTGAACAGCATTGGCTCCCGAAAAGCCCACAAATGAATCAGAAAAAATGTTATTGTATATCACTCGTTGTGTGTGCACTGTTACTGAGAAAAGTGATACACATTCAACAAATATTGGCGAACAGCGCAAAAAGACAGCGAGCAGAGTGATGGCGAATCGATGATCACATCAAGTCCTTATCGTTAGTAGGTCAAAAAATCTCTTAAACATCACATATTTATAATTGCAACATAAGTTACATCATACATATAATTGAGCTAGAGACATACACAATTACATCCATACATAAACATAGGTATGTATGTATATACTTGTAATTACATAAGTATATCTCTAATAAGATTTTCGCAAATGGAATTCGCTGTTTTATTCGTTTTAATTAATAGCTATGCAGGCATTTAAAGAATTGAAATGGAATTTGTACTTGATTAGCTTAATAAGAGAATCTTGGCATATACACATAAGTACATACATACATATGTATACTTATGGAAGCTTAAAAAATACTCAAGTTGTTCACTTATGGAAATACTATATACAGACACCTTCATGATCTCTTTCTTATAACTTGAAGTTTCTTCAACAAATCCTGCGCATTTATCACATCCCTGTCCTTCAAATATTTCCCTACAAATCCATTGTTTCAGCTCACAACCTCATTTGTTCTGCTGATTTGTTGCACAAGCAACGACAACAATTTCATTAAGTTCGCTTCAATGCCACTGAGTATGGTTGCATGCCACTTGGGTACTGTCAATTTGAAAATCCGAAAAAGTCTCCCCTTCGTTACACGAGCAGCGTCTAACAATGGCCACTAATATGTTGCACATGATAGATGCATGCTAAACGCATGACTAATAACAACAATAAATTCGTACTTTCCTGTATGCAACGCGCACACAAATGACATTGCCACAAGGCGGCTGAATGCCGTCGTGTTGCATGTGCGTTACTTCAGTGCCACGCATTTCGACTTTTTCGCTTTCAATAACATTGCGAAAATTCGTGTTTCCCGCTACTTTTTGCGGCATGCAACATGCGTAGCACTTGCTGCCACACACTTTGGCATAGTCGCACATGGAAATCGCTGAAGTGGCGGAAATGTGCAAAAAAGGAAATGCCTATAAATGCGTGCTAATGCGTCCATGCGACAAATATGCGGCAAGCAGTGTGACGGCATCAATTGGAGTGCTTAAAAGCAACGCTAAGTCCGGAAAATCGAATTTGATGCGCCAAAGCTAATGAATGGAGAGGAAAACGCGCCGCATTGAGATGAGCGGATGCGAAAAGAAAAGCGAAGCGCTTGCCGGCAACGTGCGACAAATCGTGGAAGAGCAGAGACATCGTGAGAAAATTATGTTGCACATTGGAATGTGAAATTGAGAAAAATACAAATTTATTTTTGTGTTAGTTTTCGAGTGTGTGCGTTTCATGTATGTGGGGCATGCACCGCTAGTTTTGTTGCATGCAAGCAGCAGACAACACGAGTGTAAACAATTCGTTGAAGATGCCGCGTCACTAATGCTAGTATTTGTACGTGCTAACACACATTTGTGGTAGTTGCAAGAGCATACATATGAAGGGGGAAGCGGGGAGACAACCGAGGTGAGCGTAAATGGCCGTTGGTGAGAGGAAACCGTGGCAAATCAAGTTCATGGCATGCAACGTCGACCTTGTTTATTGTAATAAATCGGTGCCGAGGCGGCGGCGGATTACGGTGAGCGAGGCAGTGCAGGAAGATGCTGAAAGTAAACCAAACAACAACAACAACGAAACTTGCCACGAGAAAAGCACATGCGTGTAAATATGGGCAGACATGTGAGGAAAGCAGCTGAATAAAAAGTCATAATGCGACGCAAGTGAAATAGAATTTTCCGCTATTGCGTGTTGCACACACCAGCGACCAGTTGTTTGTTTTTTGTTGTGTTTGATATTAACATTGTTTTCGCTTTTTTAATTGTATGTTGTCAAGGCTTGTTGTTATATTATATATGGAAAAGTTGCTGGCTGGCTGCTTGTGGCGGCTACTGTTGCATGTGGCAGCTATGAATTTCAATACAACAAACTTGCCACAAAGGCAGAACAAAAACAAATAAGCAACAAAAGGTAGCGTGAAGCAACATCGGAGCCGCATTCATACCACTTGTATATAATATACACCAATACATACACACATATTAGGTACATGTGTATGTATAAGCCTATAAAAGAAACAGAGAAGCACATGAAAAGTGATAAAAGTGTTGGAAAACAGCAATGAGAGAGTGTTCGTAACAAGTCAAACGCCAGCACAAGAGAGTCAAAACAAAAACAACAGCAACAAAAGCGCATTAATAGCATCAAAGCAAAAGGCAACGCATTATAATGCACCTACACCCTATAAACAACGTAAAACCCTATACACAACAAATATACACCCATACCAGCTCGTGACGCTGTTTACACAAACAAACCAGTAGCAAGGTGATGCAGCCAAGTCAAAGTTGAAAAACATAAAACAGAAATATGTGTAAAGAGGCACATAGGTGAGGGGTGTACCGAGTCAACAGTGAAGTGAAGCGGTGTGAAGGAAGAAACGCAATTTTTGAAATGTTGTGCGTACGCTGAGGAACACAAGCGCACAAGCAAAGCCGGATGTTAATGGCTCTCAAATAAACACATTCCCATACATGCGTTCATACATATTACTTGATGTGTGTATGTATATGTGAATGCACATAAGTGTGTACCATATAGACATATGCACGTTCTGCTCTATTGGGAATTCATATGAAACAAGAAGCAGAAAGTAGAAAAAAATTAATGCAAATTTAAATAATATATGAAATGCAGAAAATAGAATGACGACTCGGCTGATAAAAAGATGTTTAAACCAGATTTTGCAACCTTTTACCGATGCACAAGTCTGAGAGAGATACATATATGTGACCAAAATGCAAGGAGACTTTTCCTACTAATTTTTCATATTTATTTTCATTAAAATTTTTGTAAGAACTCACAATATACGCTATGCTTACAAATATCTTTCAGATAGGACTTTTAAAATAAATAGCTTCATATGAAATTAATATTGTGCTGTTTCGCTTAATTTTGTAATCTTCTTCTTAGAAACTTTTGTTTATTAGAAAAAAATTGATTAAAGTACACAAGTATCTGAAAATTGTAAATATACGAAAAATATTTAATTATTCATAAATTTTTATTTTGTCGCCTTCAACGTAATCCCCATCAGAAATGAGAGAGTAATAGAATTATGGCAACGATTTGCCCAGTTCTCGAAACACTTTTCATAAGCACTTTTTGTATGGCTTTCAGCTCCTTCTGCCAAATTTTGTTTTATCTGTTCGACCGACTGGTAATGAATTCCACGGAGTAGCAAATTCAGTTTGAGGAACAAAAAAATCACAAACAGCCAAATTTGATAAATACGGTGGTTGATCGATGGTACTCATTACGTTTTTGGCTTTAAATTAGGTTGCAATCGTACTATTTTAGAGAGATGTCGGATTTCTTCCAGAACGAGGCATGACTTTATCGATTTCCCGACCGTCTTTGAAGGTACCACTCAGAGGCTTGTGTGGGTTAAAAGTTATAAATTATATCATAAGTGACACTCCACGAAGAAAATGACTTAGAGTTGCATATATTGTCAAAAAAATGCTTCTCTGGATACGCCCCTGACTATACATATTTAGATATCGTACTCTGCACCAGCTAAAAATTAAAATCGTTTGAGCACGCTGTTGATAGTTGCGACTTTGCTTCTAGTGCTCAGATCTTAACGAAATCGAATTTAATCAAAAAATGATATACAAGCTTGTATCTTTAAATTATATATTTTTTTCGACCAACACAAGAGTATACAATTCCTTAATATTTCATCATAAATAGCATGTTTGAAAAATTTCCGAGTTTTGGTTTAATTTTTTGTAGATCAACCCTTATAACCGAACTATTCGTTCCTAATCCCATTTCATTTGGGGATGTACTACATATATAATTTTTTGCTGAGTTCTCCAAGAGTTTAATAGGCGATAGAACTTTTGTCCAATGCATTACCTCTTTATACCTGTAGAAATCTCACTTATTTAGTCTCCACGTAGGAGGTATTCTTTCTTCTTTATAGCGAAGAACTTTTTATATACCATTAATTTTTAAAACTTTTAGAATATAAATACTTCAACTTCAACTGTTTTCTAATATTTTGTCAACAATAGAGACTTTTATCCACAGTCAGCTACCAGGTAGTTTTAATCTAGAACCAGTTAAAACAAGCAAAAAAAATCCATCTGAGAACTTGAAAACAATATTGCCAACAATATGTCATTAACATATGCTATACTCGTACATAATTGGCATAACAATTGGAAGTCGTTGACCAGACCTATTGGATTATTTGACCCCATTAGATGATTTCATCGCGTAAACTATAGAAAAAATGTAGAGGTTTTATGAGGAGCCCTCTTTGTAGTAAAAATCATTTTGAGATTTTTAATGATTTCTATTCGGTTCTTCAGTTAAAATTTATTACATTATTATTAATATTAAATAAAATAAACGAAGAACGACACTCTGTGCAACCAATAATGTGAAAAACTTGTGCCTTATCACTTTCGGAAGCTTCAATAGCCGACCCAGCACCCTCTGTATAAGAAGTTATTAATATTTTGTCGATAGCTTGCAACTGTACATAAATTTAAGCAACTCTTTATTTGCTTTCAATCGCTTTTCACTCTTACAAGCTATTTATTTTGGTATTGAAATTTGTTTTTGTTGAATTTTTCCGCTCACCTCTTCATCAAATTTGGTTTTGTTTTTTTGTTAACGTGTTTGTGGCACAAACTTGTAAAAGCAGCACACAAATTCGAGACCAAAACAAAAATGAAAAGCAAATAAAAACAAACAGCGGAGAAAAGAAGAGGTGCAATGTAAAGGTGTAGAGGGGGGGAAATGTATTGGCTGGCAATATACAAAAGGTGATAATTGACGCAATGGAAAAATAAAAGAAGTTGAAGAGAAGGGTATTGCACTTACATGCTATGACAGGTAGAAGAAGAAGCAGGTCTGGCCAGACTTATGAAAAGGCCAATAAAATTTTGAATGCATAACGAATGGGGGAAGTGACAGAATAACTGTTGAAGAGTGGAAAGCCATAAAGTGAAAGAGAAACGCAAAATATATTAATGAATAAAAAATATGTTCTTTGTTTATTGGTGAGGATGTTTTGAGGACAGTTTTTTGAAACGAACGCAGGCATGGACCTGAATGAAATAATTATTCAAAACACTGAGGTTTGAAGTCTGTAATAGTGCTTATCCGTAGTACCCAAGCGGTTCGAATGAAATAGAGAAACCTTAGAAGCAACTGAGCAAAAGTTCCGTGTATCTACTGCAAAAAGTCTGTGATATGGGTTTTGGAACAATATTCTCCTCAACGTTTCACGCTTTGAATCGACATAACGAGTTTGTGTAGCAAAAAAGTGATTTTGCTTTTCTACAGCTTTGGAAATAAGGTCTCAAGCTAAAAAAACGTTATTCAAAATATGTGAGAAAACGTCGTTAATGTTTTTAAAGTGCGGAATCACGCTTGAGGTGTTAAATGGTGGAACTAAAACAATAATGAGAGAATAATGAAACTTCAGCAAGTTATTAAGTAATTATTTAGTTAAGAGGTAGGGATGTGTTTCTTGATAATACTTGCATGGGCTTGCAACAAACCGTTGGAAAAACTTATAAAGGCCAGTAACGAGCATATCTGCATACGAAGTCAATATAACAAAGCATTTCACCAAAAAAAAAAAAACAATAATAATAAGAAAATTTGTTCCGTACTTCATTCGTATGACCAAACCATTGTATGTCTGTGGCAGTATTCGCGTTCGCGGAAACAGGAAATTGGGCTGATAAAGTGTTTAAACGTATATACAAGAAAGTATATCAAAATACGCAGGAATTTTAAAAATATATAAAAATATTACTTTTTCTTTGATAAAGAAATTGAAATGGATTTTAACATAAAATGCCTTTTCCTTATAAAACAAAATAAATAATATGCAATGATGGAAAAATTATTAAAATGCATTTACAATACCAGATTTTGAGCGGTTATAATTATATATGTACATATGTATGTATAAGTAATAAGGCTCTAAAAATGCGACCTGACCCATTTATGTCGTTGATACTTCGCCGACACTAACGCATGCATGAATATTCATAATTGCTGTGTGTTCCATTACATTGTTTTGAATTTTTTTTTGGTAACTATTCTGGCGGTTCTCAGCTACCAAGAAAGGGGAACGCGAGCTCGCGCCGCTTACAGAAGTTCACTGACCCGAAATTTTCATAGCCCGGTAGAATATCGACACTCATACATACAAACATATCAATTTACATACGAACGTTAAAAATATTTTTCCCGTTCTCTCTGTAGTTTTTCTTCGCATTCGCCGTTGTTGTTGTTCGTCGGAGCCGTTGGTTTATTCGGTAATTTGAGTAGCAGGAAAACCAGGTTAATGAAATATGGTAAAAGCAGAATGCAACAAAAACAACCATGCGGATGGTCAAATGGCCGAGAATACACAAGAAACGTGTATTACAGAATGATAAATGTGTGTATATTTGCCTTTTGGAAATGAGTAAATCGAGTAATCGAATGCGTATACAAATATAAATTTATGTACATATGTATAGTTGTATCAGTATAAGCTTTTCTTTGTCTGGCTGTAGCTTGGCGGGAAAGGTAAATTCGGCTTTGACAGAGATTGAGAAGGTATCACGTGGTACGCGAAGAAATATGCTATGAAAGTAAATACTCGTATAAATATAAATAAATGCGTTATTAAAAAAATATAGACAGACAAGCAAAGCAATATAAATGATAGGTAATTTATATGCATTTACTTCATAACAATTTTTATAAAAATTTGCTTATAAAATAATATATTTTTTTTTGAAATTACTGATAATTAATTAAAGTAAAATAATTTTTCACGAATTTAATTATAATTAAATTGTTTCTTTTTTTTTTACAGGCACGGTTCCAAATAGCTGAAGCGCAACCGTTGTCAACCAGAGTACAGTGAGTTCGTTAGAGGAGCGAAAAATAAGTGTTAACATAAGAATAAAAAATAGTTGTAATTGTTGTAAAAATAATAAAGAAATTAATATTAAAATTAGCTTGTGTAAAAGTTGTGTGAAAATAATTCAAAAACTCAAAGTGCATAGAAGTTGCAAGATAATTATTAAATCGGCAAAATTTTATAAATTTCAAAAATTATTTTTCACAAAAGTGTAAAAATATTTCAATGAAAACGGAGTCGTTGGATTTTCATAGTATGGATCTCAATATGGATATACTACCGAGCGGGAATATATTCAGCGAATTGGAGCACGTCTGCACCACTGGCTACTTCTCATCACAACCATCTATTGAGGATCAATGGCAACAGGTAGGTGTGCGCTATTTATAAAACTTCAGTTAAGTGCTGCTCTGGCATCGCATACTAAGAACAAGAGTTTCTATAATTGAAAACATAAATAACAAAAAATAAAAAAGAAAAAAGAAAACGTTTAAGACACTAATTTGTTTCTCTTTTCTTTGAAATTTTTAACCACACAATTTTTAATTAAAGAGTGATATATACAAATATATAATTGTTGGCTTTTTTATAGAATTTTTTCCCCAATTTCACTCAAATAGTGTGGCAGCCTGAAAATTCAACTTTTGTAGCATTTGTTTAAAAGAAATTAAAATATTTCGCGTTTTAGCAGATAGTTTATATCTGCGCTATTTTTAAATGGAAATCTATGTTCAGATGTAAACAAAAGCGAAACAAAACACACATATTTAAAAGAACTAAAGAATAAATGCGAATACTCTGGCAGAGTGCTGTATTTATATTTGAATATATAGCTATGAGTGAAAATTCCATTTATTAGTTTTATGTGAATTAAACATTTTAATATATGTCTATACATATATGTATATTGTATTATATATATGTATGTAAAATATATATATTACGAAGGTTCAAAAAACTAATTTTTTTCCACTTGGTACTCTGAAAATTGATTAACAGACACCTCTAAGAAATGATCTCCTACCAAATACTTCAAAAAATATAAATTGTCTCATAGTTTTTGTAGGAAATTAAATGCTCCACAACGTGGTCTTAAGGCTTTTTCGTAAACATAGCCATTTGAAAGATATTAAAGGTTGAAGTTTGACTAATTTAAAGCAAATTTGTTGTTGTTGTATTTTAAATGACGCTTAGTTCTTTCTTTCAGAATTTCAGATTTCTATGTGTTTGTTAGTATTTCTTTCAGCCGTACATTTCGACGCACCCTAATACGCAGATGTAGCCACTTAGTTGGAAGCAATTACAATCCAGCATGTGGTTGAAATACAAATAAAACCTATCTTCCAGCAGTCAATAAACTTTTAGTTAATTTCTTCAATACTCAATGATTTCCTTAAGCAAGCTTGTGTGTTTACAATCAGTGCAATCAAATCTTAGTATTAGCTTTAATTATATATTTTGGTATTTTAGGACGCTGGAAAATATTTTTCTTCGAAATAATAATTTTTTATGAGCAAATATTAATCGTTGTAATTTTAAACAGCTTTTTTAGTGTACTAAAACAAGAACAAACACGTAAACTTCGACTAGGTACTTTTCGCAGCACAAAATGGCCTAAAAATATCTTTATCTTGATTTTGAACGGTCAGTTTGTATGACAGCTATGTATATGCTAGAGTAGTCCTATCTGAATAATCACATATTGTACCGTTATCTTACACTATAAATTCTGGGAAGATACATACATATGTATCTTGTCAAATACAAAAGTTTTCCTTACATGGACTGAATTTTCATCGTTCAGCTTGTTTGACAGGTATATGCTATAGTGTACCGATATACATAAGTAGGTGATTTGGACTAATAAGTAGCTTCTTGGAAAAAAAGGATGTGTGCAAAGTTTTACAACCATATCTCAAAAACTGAAGTGCTAGTTCGTTTATATACAGATAGACGGACTGGCGGATGTGACTAAATCAACCCCACGCCTTCCTGATCAAATACAAACATATATGTATTTTGTAAGACCTTCGACGTTTTTCCAGGTGTTACAAACTTTGAGGCAAATTCAATATATTCTCCATCGGGGTATAAAAATTAATTAAATAATATAGTAATATATATCCTATATGTACAAATCTACATACATAAGTGCATGTGTACAAAATAATAACGTGAATATGTGAGTATCCATGAAGCTCTAGAGAATTGGCATAGAATTTTCTTAATGATCATATGATTAGATGAGTGAGTGTGAAAGATGTGTTTATGCCTCATAATCTCCGAAAAAGTAAAGTTTGCTTAGATTTTTCATAAACGTAAACAACCACGTCCTCATTAAGTTTTGTTGCTATTTTGACGGTTAAAAAAGAAGCATCTATATTTACCATAGTGTGTGCGCTTACGGAGATGGCGCGGTGGCAGCCTTTGACCTTCGCTTAAAATTCATGTCGATACAGTAGTTTTCGCGTGCAAAAAATTATCTTATCTGCGTTGTTGAACTGTGTGCTCACATGGTCTCCATATAAACAAGGCCAAGTCCCCGGTAACTGATTGAGTAATCACTATTTCTGCATTACGTTCTGAAAATTCATGTCCGCACAAGCGCATTGGCACAGCAATTATTTCATACTTTAGTTTATATCAAAGCTTTGGCTTGAGGCCAAGCAAAAATCGCAATCATAAATGCACAGGACATTCATCCATACATATACATATATGTATGTAGATATGTGTGTGTAAGTGTGTGAGCACTCGCCGCTTATCACTGCGTTGAATTGCGCCTATCAGCCATGCAACAGCACAATGCCTGCACTGTGCATTTCGAGTTATTCATATTTTTCCATAGAAGTGCTTGAGTTTATCAGAAATACAGAAATACTCGTGCCTGCAGGAGATTGCGGGGCGAAATATGTACATATGTATGTGCAAGAGTGAAGCGTATAAATAACCTCGAAAGAATGCGAATAACACTTTTACTGCGCGATAACCGGTTTCTTTACGCTTGCGATAAGTTGTTGCAGAAGAGTGGGGAGTCGCCGCGGGAAGTTCAGCGCTATAATGAATTATAATACAACAACAAGAGTAACAAGCAGTCACAATCAGCTGAGTTTGATAAGCGCTCTGAGCAATGGCAGCATGCGATAATTGCTGCTCTTTTTTGTTTTGTTTTACATTTTGCTTTGCTCTTGTTGAATTCGCATTTCTTTTTTGTTTGGGCACTTTTGTTTGCGTTGCGTGTTATCAGCAAAAGGTAAAAATAAACATCAGCAAAGTCAAGTGAATTAGCAAGCCACTATTTGCAGAATGTGTGCCGGTTTGTTGTTGTACTAGCGCAATCACTTTAAAGTTTAATTGTTTGCGAAAAAAAAAAATATATGAGGACCCATACGTGTGTGTGTTTCGGTGCGGTGATTATCGTGGAAGAATTTTTGTTGCTACTGGGGTTTTTTCTCTATTAAAGCAGTGAATAATTACATATGTACATATGTATGTATGCATGCATACATATGCAGTAAGCAGCATTTAAGATACAATAACGCTTTGGCATCCCTGCTGGAAACTCATCACGGATATGCGCATGAGAAATTGATCAAATTGCCTCCAGTACTTTTTTTGCAGGAACGAAATCGGTGAAACCAATTTTCGAGTACTTTTCCCACTAAGTCAAGTTGTATGTCACGAATAGCTCATTAAATACTGACTTTTAAAAGCTTGAAGAGAGTCCGGTTTGTTGCTAAAGACCAATGCTGATGAGGCCATTCCATGACAAAATTTCTTGAAAAAATCGAGTCTTTAAAACCGGAACCAGATGTTGTCAAGATCAACTTCTTCCAATTGCGGCCATAAAAAGTTGGTTATCATTGATCTAACACCATATTATATCAGCTTCGTTTCGAAAGAAGTACAGACCGATGATTCCAGCGGACCAAAATCCATACCAAACTGTCAAATTAAATGAATGTATTGATTGTTTATGAATAATTTGTGAATTTTCTTCGCACCAGAATCGACAGTTTTGTTTATTTCCCGCACTCAGATGAAAGTGAGCCTCCTCGGAGAGGATGAAAAAAAAAACTCGTTTTCAAGTTGTTCTAAGTTGTTCCAAGACAAAATCAGCGAATTAACGACGTTTACAGTGGTTGTGGTTTGAGACAATCACAATTCTTGTAAGCTTCTTGGAATCGATAAAGATTGGACTGAATGACAGCAATATTTTCATTACTTCGAGCGTTTCTTTTTTATTTGCACCTGAACATTATATAAAAAAAGTAAGGAAGGGCTAAGTTCGGGTGTCACCGAACATTTTATACTCTCGCACGATAAAGTGATAATCGAGATTTCATTATCCGTCATTTACATATATTTTTATTTTGCTGTAAAATTAATTAGAATTAAATTCTGAGAGATTTACCGATATTTTCGGTGAAAAATTAGGTTAGGTTAGGTACTGAGTTCTTTGTGTTCGATATCAGGGACCTTGAAAAGTTATAGTCCGATCACGACAATTTTTCCACAAGGGATACCTCAGCTCAAATACCGTATTTGTATAAAGTTTTATTCCGCTGTCATCATTGGTTCCTAATGCATACATATATTTTACAGAGAAGGCATCAGATGGAATTCAAAATAGCGTTATATTGGAAGAAGGCGTGGTTGTAAACTGATTTCATCCATATTTCGTACGCCCATTTTCAATTTTTAAAAAAAATTTGGGTGCAGCTTCCTTCTGCCATTTCTTCCGTAAAATTTAGTGTTTCTGACGTTTTTTGTTAGTCGGTTAAAGCACTTTTAGTGATTTTCAACATAACCTTTGTATGGGAGGTGGGCGTGGTTATTATCCGACTTCTTCCATTTTTGAACCGTATATGGAAATGCCTGAAGGAAACGACTCTATAGAGTTTGGTTGACATAGCTATAGTAGTTTCCGAGATATGTACCAAAAACTTAGTAGGGGGCGGGGCCACGCCCACTTTTCCAAAAAAATTACGTTCAAAAATGCCCCTCCCTAATGCGATCCTTTGTGCCAAATTTCACTTTAATATCTTTATTTATGGCTTAGTTATGACACTTTATAGGTTTTCGGTTTCCGCCATTTTGTGGGCGTGGCAGTGGGCCGATTTTGCCCATCTTAGAACTTAACCTTCTTATCCATCCAAGAAATACCTGTACCAAGTTTCATCACGATATCTCAATTTTTACTCAAGTTACAGCTTGTACGGACGGACGGACGGACAGACGGACAGACAGACATCCGGATTTCAACTCTACTCGTCACCCTGATCACTTTGGTATATATAACCCCACATCTGACTCTTTTAGTTTTAGGACTTACAAACAACCGTTATGTGAACAAAACTATAATACTCTCCTTAGCAACTTTGTTGCGAGAGTATAAAAAGTATACGCTCAAAATTTGCAACAATTCGGCGAATAGCGAGCATAGGTGGAAGATCATTACCACCATAAAATGGCAAAAGTACACGAAAAGTGGCGATTGGAGATATATTATACTGATAATAAAATTGAATATTTAGTAAACGTTACAGATCACGAAGTATTAAAAATGGCCCAAACGACACTTAGAAATCATGTTATCTCTACTGGATAATCGGTATACACATATACATACATTATATAGTATAAATTTTATACCATCATAAGGTAGAGATTTCATCAAATATAAAGTTTACAGTTTTGTTATATTAATCCGATATTTTGATGTGAGAATTTTTTATTAAATATTAGGTGTTTTTTCGACTCGAAATAAATTTTTTTCATTAATACTTGTAGTAAAAAATAATGAAAAAAGTTCACATCAAATTTGGTGAAAAAAACATTTTTTTATACAGCAAAAAAATCTAATTGAATTTTTCATTACATTTTGAGGTTAAGTGAAAAAAGTATAAAAACAAAAGTTGGTGATTTTTTCATTATCTACAATGCCATATAACTTTCTCCTATAGGATTCTTAGCTTTTTTAACTTTAAAAATGCAAACACGCTCCTCACATTCTTCTACCCGACTTCGGATTGAATTAAAAAAAAAAAATTTATAATAACTTTTCTGACTTTTAAAACCAATTTAAAAACTTTTTCACTTACAAATATAAGTAGTTTATTTACTTTTGAAAAGAAAAATATATATGTTCAGTTCATATTTCTTACTTGATTTGTTTAAAAGCATTAAAAATATTTATTAAAGCAACCATCATTCTTATACTCTTGCAATATGTTGCTACAGAGTATAACACTTTTTTTATTATTATTTAATATTTTCAATATATTTGCAATATTCATATCTGAAGCTCGCTTTTCCTTCTGCCCTTCAGTGTTGCTTAGTTACGTTTGTGTCAGTGAGTTTGCTTTGTGACTCGTGCTAATCTGAGTCATATGTTCACAGCGTTATAGATAAGCACATACAGATGTATGTATCACGAGTATGTGTATGCTACAACCGGTCTGATACCACCAAACAATAAGTTTAAAAATATGTTTTTGTTATTTTTTATACTTACTGTTCTTCATAAAAAATTTTTTCCTAATGACCGTGAATTTTTTATTTCTAACAACATTCCTTTGAAATCTGGGTTTATATGGCACTTCGCTGGAATAGAATAAATAATTAAAAATGCTTTACGTGTGCATGTGTAGCTATAACAATTATGAACATAAAATTGACATGTCAAATGATGGGATTGAATTAAATTTTTTATGGTTCATCCATTTTGTGGACATAGATTTTTTTATAGCATTCACTGATAAAGGTATTTTGATATTGTAACTTTGCAAACTTTTTTATTGATGTACCTCACAACCTCAAAATCAATAATTTTTTTTCTTTAATAAATATTTGCCATATTGTAAAAAACTGTTTATATTTGGCACTTTTTCCTTTTTGTCTTCAGTAAAATTGAATAAAAAGATTTTATAACCTGTATCCATTAATTTTTTGTTAAATAATTTCAGAAATAGAGAACAAAGTGCACTTTAATTTTGTATGTATCTAAACTCAATATGAGACCTCTACACATATTTGTATTTGTCAATCAATTTAGTTTCTGTTATTTACTTTGCACTAAAGCGATTACTTAAGTCACATTATTGCGGCACACAAGCACACATTTTCTTTATGCGTGTGTAGGTGTTCTGCCGCGACTCGTACCCCGAAAAATATAGAGAACACATAATTGTTTGGAATTTTTTGGCAAAAATCTAGAAGTGCGAAATATTATATACATATATACGCCAATATATAATATATTTATCTATATACAACAGATATACTTACATATGTGTGGGTTCTGCTATAACACACATACTTTTCACGCTGTATAAGTGGAAGGCTGTCTGTTTTTGCTGGCCTCATTTGATTTCGCGTTGCCAACTAGTATCAGCTTTAAGAACCGCAATAACAATTGGCGAATGTAAACAAAAAATCGCGAATCGCATTGATATCGCGAATTTTGTATCTGGATTTTTGTTTATAATCAAAACTAGTGCGAACAGACATTAAAGTAGTTTCAGAAGCTTAATGTAGATTCATTGAGTTTTTCTGTATAAAATTCTTACCATCGATTATATATATACCATCGTACATATATATACAGAAAACATTTTACCTATGTAAATATGCACACATACTCATGCAAAATTATCGGTAAATTTCAATCGTCTTTTGGCGAAAACTCAATTTTAGCAATATTTTTATTAAATTTTTCTTTAAGTGTGAAATTAGCAGCAGTTATATAAGCGACTGACCGACGATATGAAATTAGCACTAGCGACTCAACATTAGAAGTCTTAGGTTTGACGTTAAAAGTTTGATAATATTTAGTAAACGATTTCAAAGCAAACAGATAGCTAATAAATGGAAAGTGATAGCGCATCGCAACCGAACGACGTGTGAAATTCTTTGATACGCTCAGTGATTATAAGCTGATAAAAGAGCGAAAATAAGTCAAAAGCTACGAAATGAACTCTTGAAAAGGCAGAATCACATTTAATAATTTTTATTTTGACCACATACTATAAGAAAGCTCAGTGCTTGTTTAATATTGAGTTAGGTTAGACTGAAAGACTGATCTTCGCAATGGAGATCACCTAGTCACACTTGCAAAGTTCTTTATAAAAAAATGTCTATATAAGAATAAAAGAAACAAAACAATTACTTTGAAAAAATTCGGTTGCACCAAAGTTACAATACCCTACACAATATAAAAGTTACCATACCTGTTGATCGATCAGCTTGTATGCTTTAGTGATCCAATGGCGGGGATCCGACAAATGAGTCTGCGATATTTTAGATTGAAATCTCAAAAACTGAGGCACTAGCTCGCATATATGTACATATACAGACTACAGTCGGACATGGCTGAATAGACTCAGCTAGTCACGCTGATATCTAATATATACGTACATATATAGTTATTTAGTAGGGTGTTTAGGGTATAAAAATACCTAAATATGTTGGGTGGATAGCCAAAGTTGTGAGACCCCAGATATTTCAGCCAAATGCTGTCCCTTTAGAAAAAAGAGGGTGCCGAAATATTTTTATTTTTAGGTTATTTGGTTTTATTGTTTTTTATTTATGAAGTTAATAGTTTCATTATTTCTCTCTTTTATAGAAAACTTTATATCAATAATTAAATATTAAAATTTTATTATTTTGACATTTGTATGCCAAAGTACTTGCTCTTATTAGAACTTTTCTAAAAGGAAGTAGTCCCAAAATAGTTATTTGAAACTCCCAGAGCTCTCAGTCAATTGAATTAGTTATATACTATTTTACAACTAGTATGAGATGTACTACTATGAGTTCAATGAGGCAGACTACTATTTTTCTAACCAACAAGGCAAACCCGATGAAGAGTGGTGTTTTTACGGCTTGATGCCAACTGATAAACGTCAGATTTCGATTAGAAATTTAACAGTTTCAAATTGGATCAAAACAAATATCAGTTTCTTACTAGTTTAAAATAGACTAAAATCACTTTAGTTCAATATACCATATATGTGCATTATATACTTATACTACGTGCAATATTAATTTGAATTTTACTAAGGTCTTACGTCGTCTTTTTAGAATAAGGGAGTCATCATTAATCAATTAAATAAATTCTTATGAGGTTAATCACTGCCTACTTGTATCATTCGAATATGTGATGCTAGTAAATTCACACCTCATTGTAACCTTTACCATTGTGAGTACCCCAGGGGCATTCTCCTTAAACATCACTGCTACAATTTTTTCCTGGGCATGTAGCGATATTTTTGATTTTATTGTATGGTCGTATAATACATACATACATATATTATATACAAGTATATGTATGTAGATATGTGTATTTACTTTGTTTATGGTTATAATTCCTTTATAAATACTCTTGGAAATTCTTTAGCAGGTGTGAAAGACAAAAGTCGACACCTATGAGTCGGTTACACGCGAATTGTGGCGCGTGTATACGCACACACACACACACACACTACCAATCGGCGTTTCACGTATGTGTGTATATGTTTATAAAAGCAAAAGGCTATTAAAAATGTATAAGTTTGCACTATTTACACAGCACATAATTTTCGCTGTTTTCTTGCTATTTTTTAGCAATGCCAGCAATTCTGGTTATTCACACACAAATATGTATGTACATATACGAGTATACATACACATTTTGCGATATTCACTTTCGCACATTTATGGTCTGAGCAGGTTGTGTGTAAGCAAGAATCGTACGTGTAATCATTGTTTACATTGTTAATCTACAATAATTGTGTGTAATTTACTTGCGCTTACACACGCTTGCTGAGCAATCCTGAATGGTTTGTAATTGTACACTATTCTATAAAATTTGCGCGTGTTGCATGGAGTTTGAGTGTATGTATACAAAGTATTTATAAATATTCATATAAAAATTGCGAAAAATGCGCGTTTAAAGTATAAATAATTTGTAAATTATTTGGTTATATATACATTTTTAAATTTTTAAATTTTTTAAATGTTTGTTTTAATTTTTTTAACATTTTTTCCAAGATTTCTTTTATATTTTTTTATTTATTTTTCTAAAAGATTTTTTTTAATTTTACATTCTTTTATTCGAATTTTGTCTAACCACAGTAGTTTTAAAAAGTCTTTTATTCACTATCAGACAGCGAATTTGTGGAAAAATCTCAAAAATTGCTTTGAAAGACGTCTACAGTCAGTGCTGAGTTTATATTATATAGTTACTAGCACAGTAGCTAGGTCATGTTGTCCGAATGGACGAAAACACTCCAGCTCTGAAAGTATTCGACGACTGGCGCGATGTTGTTAACGCGGCTATAAATTGTTAAGAACAATCTAGTGTTTCTTTCGAATGTGATGTTCGTGATGTTTTTGTGCCGATAAAATTTCATGAAATGGTCGAATAATCGGATAAAGAATTCCCTGAAACAATTATAACGAAATTCCTATCACTCAAAATATCCCCAATCGATTTAGCCCCAGTAAAACTTCCATTTAAAGTAAGTGTTGAGCTACCAAGCTTTTTTGATAGCTTCGAATCGCGATATAAAACAACGACGATATATATTTACAAAATATTTATTAATATAAATATATATAATACAACAAGTAGAAAGTTACGTGGCTGGTGGTTTATTAGGTGAAATGCCTGCCTGTCTGCAGGTAGCGAGTATAAGAACCGAACAAGAAAATAATGCGTGTGCCGGTATCGAATGTAAAAAGCGAACTGATAACTAAGATGCTAGGCTTAGGCAAAGCTAAGCTTAATTGTTCTAACATGTATGTATGTATAAACATATTAAAGGATAAAGGGAAATGAGGAATTAGAATAACGAGTAATGTGTGGTGGATATGCACAATTAGAGTGACCAGATAACAATTAATATAAAGTATTTAATATTTACAATGTTTTCTCACCACAGTTGGCGGAATATACGTGTGCGTATTAATTTAGTTAATTTAAGTATAAATAATAACTTAAGATTAATACTACTCATTATTGGTAGTTCCATAGTGAAAGGAGCTGCTCCGAACATCCTCCACCCGTTGAAAGGTCTAACTTTCAAAAGAATCTTTGACAGGTAAAACGCACAGTTTATTGATAGCTCGACGCATCATGCCGGTAGACGTACGAAGAACGGCTACTCTTGCAACCCCGTCTGTCCCAGTGACAACTTCTGTAACACGACCCAAGGGCCATTTAAGAGGTGCTGAATTTTCGTCTTTGATGCATACGATGTCATTGACTGCAATGTTTGGGTGTGGTTTACGCCACTTTGCTCGTTGTTGTAGAATAGTAAGATATTCTTCACTCCATCGCTTCCAAAATATTTGTTGTATGTAGGTAACCTGCTGCCAGCGGTCTAAACGATTGCAGTTTAGATGCGTGAGGTTCGGCTCAGGAATAGCGATAAGAGGACCACCAATGAGAAAATGTCCGGGCGTCAGTACATCAAGATCTTCTGGATTTTCTGAAAGTGGTACAAGAGGTCTTGAATTAATTACTGCTGAGATTTGAAATACTAAGGTGCGTAATTCTTCAAAACCAAGAAGCGACGAACCAACGGAGCGATAGAAGTGCTTTTTTGCCATTTTTACTGCTGCCTCCCACAGACCGCCAAAATGTGGTGATCGAGGAGGTATAAAACGCCAATCTATCCCATTATTAAGGCAGTAAGCGTGAACTTGGTTGCGATGATTTTCACTAAGAAATAGCTCGCGTAAATCCTTCAGCTCGTTCTTGGCGCCAACAAAATTTGTAGCATTGTCTGACCAAATGCAACTTGGTATGCCACGAGTAGCTATAAAGCGCTTAAGTGCATCAAGAAAAGAGCCTGTTGAAAGATCTTTCACCAGTTCCATCCACACGGCTTTTGTGGCGAAGCAAATGAATACGCTAACATAGCATTTTTGAGGTGCTTTCTTACGCGTTTCCGGTTTGAAATAAAATGGTCCACAGTAGTCTATGCCTGTAACGATAAAGGGCCGAGATGCGTGGATGCGTTCCTTAGGCAAGTCAGCCATGATGTGCTCGACGAGGCGTGGTTTCGATCTGCAACATATAATACATTTTCGTAGAACCCTCGCAATAGTTTTTCTTCCATCTATAAGCCAAATTTTCATACGAATGGATGCAAGTATAGACTGAGGACCTGTGTGGTGATACTTTCAATGAAAGTGAGTGATTATTGACGACGTTAATGGATGATCTTTCGGTAGAATCATTGGATGACGTGCCTCAAAGTCTAGTGATGAGTTCTTTATGTGACCTCCAACTCGAATAATTCCAAAATCATCCAAAAATGGCGATAACGAAGCGATTTTACTTGATATGTGTACAAAGTTGTTCTTCTTCAAGGCGACGATTTCTGACAACAATTGCGCTCTTTGGACTAGACGTATCAGCAATTGAGTCCCATGATGGATATCTGTAGTTGTGAGCTGTGATCCTTTCGATTTCGTAAATTTGTTTATGTATCCAAAAATACGCTGCATTATTCCAAACGAGTTGATATATTTGAACGAAAAGGTTATGTCAGGTCTATCAGATAAGATGTGCAAAACCTTTTGACGAGTTTCTGGTAGAGATATGTGAGATGCGCATGGTTGTGGCCACGAGGATTCGACGTTTTCCAAAAATTGTGGACCATACGTCCAAAGCTTTGACCTTAGGAACTCCTTTGGTGTAGCGCCCATTGAAAGGATGTCAGCTGGATTCATGGAGGTGGGAACTTAACTCCACTGCATACCTTCAGTTAGTTGTTGTATAGCGCAAATTCGATTGCCAACAAATACGTTGAACTTTGAGGGTTCCTCTCGCAGCCATGAGAGAACCACTGACTATACCGACCAGCAATTATAAGAGCAATCAAATATATTAATTTACCTTAATTCAGATAATAATTGCGCCAGTAAGGCGGCTGCGCAAAGCTCTAATTTGGGCACTGTCAGCGTTCTAAGAGGAGCGACACGAGCCTTGGAGCACAACAAGTGGACTTTAATGTCATTATCCTTAACTGAGCGAACGTAAACACAAGCGCCGTATGCTTCCAGGCTGGCATCACAAAATGCATGTATTTGAACAGTAGCGCCAGGCTGAAGAACATAGCGCGGAAATGAAGTGTGTTGAAGATCAATAAAATCGTTACAAAATGCTAACCATGCTGTGCATATGGAAAGTGGTAAGCTTTCATCCCAATCAAGCTTGTCTCTCCACATCCTTTGCAATAGTATTTTAGCTCTCGTAAGTGTAGGACCAATCAGACCTAATGGGTCGTAGAAACGTGCTATGGTAGACAATACGGAACGCTTGGAACATTTTTCCGATGTTTGCTGAGGTTTATATTTAAACAAAAAGACGTCCTTCAATGGATTCCAAACAAGTCCGAGAGTTTTGACAATATCGCTGGATTCATCGAAACTAAGAAAACTTTCTCTATCAGCAACAGGAATTTCGCTGAGAACATCTGAGTTGTTAGAGCACCACTTTCTTAACTGAAAACGACCTTTAGAAAGTAGGTTTGTAGTTTGTTGCCTGATTTGTTGTACTTCCTCTACTGAACTTCCTCCAGAGATAAGATCATCTACATAGAAATCGCGAAGAACGATTTCTGAACCAAGTGGATAAGATGAGGATTCATCTAATGCTAGCTGATGCATAGTTCGTATAGCCAAGAACGCAGCAGGCTTGGTGCCGTATGTGACCGTGTCTAACTTGTATATACGTAATTTTTCTTCTGGGGAATCTCGCCATAGTATGCACTGAAGCATATTATCTGGAGGTGTGACGCGAACACATCGATACATCTTGCAAATGTCCCCAGTGAGTGCAATTGGAAAGATACGAAAACGAACGAGAATGTTGAAAAGTTTGGGTTGAATGGTAGGACCAGTCATGAGTATGTCATTTAGTGATAACCCTGAAGTTGTAGCCGCAGAACCGTCATAAACAACTCGCAACTTCGTCGACGTACTATCATCCTTAATAACGCAATGATGAGGTAGAAAGTACTTGCACTTGGAAATCATTCTTTCAGAAACTAACGACATATGACCAAGGTGCTCATATTCCTTCATGAATGAGCTATATTTCGCCTTCAAATTAGGATTTCTACTAAATTTGCGTTCAATATTCTCGAATCTGCGTCTAGCAGCTAAATATGAATCTCCAAGTGAATCTAAGCTGCACTTAATGGGTAAGCGAACCGAATACTCGCCCGAAGGTAAGCGTAAATAATTATTTTTGAAATGTTCCTCACACTCGAGGTCTTCTTTAGAAGTTTTGGTAATTGGTTCATGAATATGTTCGATTTCCCAAAAGCGGCGAACTAATTTGTCTAACTGGATATCGTTATCAATTCCACTAGAAGATCTCTGGCTTACAATAAATGTCGATAATTTAGGAGTTTGCTGCCAACCACCAGACAAAACCCATCCCAGTCGAGTTTTTTGAAGAATAGGTAACCCAGGTGCCAACTTTATCTGCCCCACACAAATGAGTTCGAAGAAGAGTCCTGCTCCGATGAGCATATCGATGCGTTGTGGTATGTTAAAAGCAGGATCGGCTAGTTGGATATTCGAAGGAACATTCCAATCATCGGTCATGACTGAAGTTCCCGGTTGATTATCAGTAATCGTTTGAGCGACAAGAGCAGTAATGTTTGTTGAATAATCTGAAGTCCGCGACTTTAGTACGAGATTAACTGAGCATCCGTCTGTTGGAAAATTGGCATCTCCAATTCCAGAAACCGAAGCGAAGGATTTAGATTTAGGCAGTTGAAGTTGGTTTGCGAAGCGACTTGTGACGAAGTGAATCTGTGAGCCAGAGTCCAAAAGTGAGCGACAAGGTACGAAAGTTCCGGAACGATTCTTTACTAAAACGATTGCTGTTGCTAAAAGCACAACATCAGATGGAGATCGGGAAGCAGAGATGTCAGGCTGCGTTGGCAGCGTTGCAGTCATGGCATTAGCTTGGACAGAGTTCGATACTAATGGTAAATCGTTACTATTAACTGATGGTAACCGATTAAAATGTAAAAGCGTGTGATGCTTTGAATGACATTTTCGACAATTACTAGATTTGCAGTCTCGCATCTGATGGCCTTTCTTTAAACAGTTTAAACATAGTAAAAGTTTCTTAACTTCTTTCTGACGAATATTAGGCGAAAGATTTAAAAACCGTTGGCAATTATAAATCAAATGTTCAGCATTTCCACAAAATACACAAACACCCAGTAAGCTATTTGAAGCAACAAAGGATTTTCTTTGATGTGTACTCACGGTTTTTCCGGTTTTACCAAATGTTTCAGCTTGTGTTTGTAATGCATGCTCTACGTTCTCGAGGGTACGACATCGATGTTCTAAAAATGCAGCTAATGATTCCCACGATGGTAACTCGTTTATTGACCAACTTTCTTCCCATTTTGCTTGAGTTACTTTGTCCAACTTTTGCGTTAAAAACTGTACCACTATGCAGTCCGCTATTTGCTCTTTGGAGCCAAGTGACTGCAACGCACATATATGCGAATTGACCTTGTCCGACAACGCTCGCAGCTTGCTGACAGTACCATCTGCTTTGTCCATCCCGAAAATCTCCCTGATATGTGCCTGAAAAATAAGACGTTTATTATCAAATCGTTTAATGAGAAGATCTAATGCGATTTTATAATTAGCCTCATTTATTTCCAACGATCGTATGGTGTCAAGAGCAGCACCACTCAAGCAGGAACGCAAATGTTGCAATTTGTCCACATCGCTTAGGTCGCTGTCCTTATCGATGACTGATGAGAACATCGAATAGAAATTTGTCCACTCTATATAAGATCCACTGAATTTAGGCAACGTTAATTGAGGCAAACGAGAACGATTAGTATTCACAATAATAGGCTGGAATTCATTGCTGTTCATCTTGAATGTGGAACAATGTTGAGAAGCGCTACGCTTTCCAATTTCACGTTGTAGAGTAGCCTTCAACTGAACCAAATTCGTGTCAAATTGCATAGGTAATCACTTCCAATAGATTCAAAGTCATGCTCTTCCAAACTTGTGTGTGCAGCCAAGAAATTCGATTTCAGTTCGTTAACTGAATGAATTATTGCCGCTAAAGCATATTCGTCCATGCTTTGCAACCGTTCCGAGTCTATATCAGCACTTATGCATTCAAGGCGCTTATACATGGCCTGTGTCCTCAACTTCAAAAATGTCACCCTGCCCATTGGCGAATGCTGACTTATGGGACTCTCATTTGCAGGAATGTCTCCAGCTGGAGTACCACCGATTGATTGGTTTAACGACATATCCAAAAAATTTAGCCAATTAAAAATTAAACAAGGTTAGGTGATCAGCGCGGTAATGTATAGCGGATAACCGTACCGAACCGTTGAAGAAATTAGCGGCACCCGATAAACGGTGCTTACGGTATTAAGTTACGTTAGAAATGTTTTCGCTTAAATATCCAAATTTACCGTAGTAGCGCTTTCTAGAAATCACGCCACTATTTTGCCACAAATCAAATAGGTTTTAAACCACGAGTTTGATTTATCTATTGTTCACTGCAAAATATGTCCACACTAATGTTACACTAGCACGGTGGCGCACGAACTAATAGTTTGATAGTTAATGTTAAGTATAACTATATCACCAATAAACACACACAGCGATCACGTCGGGGTCACCAAAATGTTGAGCTACCAAGCTTTTTTGATAGCTTCGAATCGCGATATAAAACAACGACGATATATATTTACAAAATATTTATTAATATAAATATATATAATACAACAAGTAGAAAGTTACGTGGCTGGTGGTTTATTAGGTGAAATGCCTGCCTGTCTGCAGGTAGCGAGTATAAGAACCGAACAAGAAAATAATGCGTGTGCCGGTATCGAATGTAAAAAGCGAACTGATAACTAAGATGCTAGGCTTAGGCAAAGCTAAGCTTAATTGTTCTAACATGTATGTATGTATAAACATATTAAAGGATAAAGGGAAATGAGGAATTAGAATAACGAGTAATGTGTGGTGGATATGCACAATTAGAGTGACCAGATAACAATTAATATAAAGTATTTAATATTTACAATGTTTTCTCACCACAGTTGGCGGAATATACGTGTGCGTATTAATTTAGTTAATTTAAGTATAAATAATAACTTAAGATTAATACTACTCATTATTGGTAGTTCCATAGTGAAAGGAGCTGCTCCGAACAGTAAGTATTTATAAAATTTCTTCGAATTATGGCAACTGCGGTCGCTCGTATTTAAGAAGTAAAAGTGGAAAAACTCTAAAAAAAATATGTGTGAATAATTCCATGAATTCATGCACATATTTGTATGCAAATGCAACTCTGTATTGCTTGTACGGCTCCATAAACAGCTTAATTGCAATCAGTTAAACGAAATTAATCACAGTTGACATGCCCCGAACCCACACCTGCAACATGTCCTTAAGCCTGTGATCGTCTACTAGCAAACCGAACCGAACCGAAACGGATATTTAGCTTATTTCCTTCGATTTCCGTTGCCTTTAACCTGCTGCGAGGCGAGAGCAGTGCGCAACCTTGCAACATTTATGTATATACATATGTATGTGAGTATGTATGTATAAGCAATCGTGTTTCATGTTTGTAGATATGTATCTATTTATACAGTTGTATTTATCGTTATTTCTAGTTTATTGCAAGGATATTACTAATATTGCTGCTCTTGCATATTAATATTGGGTATGTTTCCATATTTTTCTCATTCAATTTCCTTGCTAACAAGCGTTCTATTTCGCTTTTATTATCTCCTTCTTCCTTTCTGCCACTCATAAATATTCCATTCTGCTTCCGTTTGATTGCGCATATTTGAGGCAAACATGTGCACAAACGCTGATATGCTCGAATGTATGTATATAAGTATTCCATATACATATGTAGTCGTACAAGTGCATTTGACTCCTGATTTCTTGCAAGCATAGTAGCAGCTACAAAAATATGCGTAGTGCTGTGTGCTCTTCAGCTCAAATACAATAATAACAAAAGCAGTCGTAATTTTTCATCCATTGTTTTTCTCCATATCTACATTCCTGCATGTGTTACATAGTACATATACATATGTATGTATGTGTGTGGAAATTTTGTTTCAATGCGTTCTTCATTTCCTCAAGTGCTTCCTTCACGCACACATGCAACCATGTGCTTCCACACACATTCGTATGTACTATGTAGTTTGATTTCTATTTCTCCCATTTGTTTTCATTTGCATTCAAACGTTTTGCTTGCTGTTTTTGTTGTTATTATTATTATTGATATTCTAACTGTTCATAAACATACTTCCGTTTGCGGCGGTTAACAAACAAACACAGTATTGCGTGTAATAAATGAGTGTTGAGGCACGTCCCATACCCCTCAAACACACATACAAACATAAATATATAAATACATACATACACATAGCCGCAGTAACCTCTGTGAACAAAAGTACATACTTGAGAATTTTCTTCTATGTATTTACAAGTGCATTTTCAGCCTTAGTAAGACAACGGCAAATTTGGCTCTGGCTTATGTAGACGCAGCGCTTTAATGAAGAATACAAACTTCTGGAAGATTACAAGTTCCTTGCCCTGACTCAACACAAACATATTGCCAATGGAAAATTGCCGCAGTATTTTCTATTATTATATCGGTAATAACCGCGTAAGATAGTAAAGAAGAAGAAGATATGATTTTCTTATTTATCTCTTTATATCTATATATAATATGTACATACTTACATATTGGAAGCGTCTCAAAAGAAAATATTAGCCGCCGTTTTCACGTCGAACGTCAGAACACAGTTGTTTTAACAGGCCTTTTCACCTCATAACTCATATGGTCGAACACCGAAGGAAAACGCACATACATGCTCTCAAAATTCGATATCAAGTTGTTCTTAAAATTCACAAAAAGCTTTCGCGTTCAATATGACAAATACTTCAGCTCAAAACTGAACATTCCTCTGACATTACTAAGTAGCAGTAAGTCCATGTATGGACGGCCGGTCAATCTAACCTAACCCCATCATAAAGTGATTAAATATGCCAAGAAATATTGCAGTAATGATATTGATGCATATCTTTTGCTTCAGCTAACTACAATAACCATTTTTCCATCCTTAATTTTCAATTTGTTATTTGTATTCATTCAACTGATTTCAGCCAGCATTGAGTGTTGATGGCCAAAAGCTAATACAGACAGACAAACATATGTGCAAGTTAACACCAAATTAGTTAGATAATAATAAATTAGCTAACACAGCAATAAACAAGCGAATAAAAACACAAGTATAAAATTAATAAACCAAAATTGCTTAAAAACACAAGTATAAAATTAATAAACCAAAATTGCTGACGACACGTCTGCATTAACTCAAAAACAGGAAACGCAAAATAACAATTTGCGGAAATCAACAACAACACCACAGCAGAGTTACAACGTCAGCGCAGCCGAATTTTATACGGTCACATTGAAGTGCAATGTGACCATAAATTATTGATAGGTATAGTGTAAGACAGAATTGTTAGTATTAAGCAGTCGAATTTAAGTAGTCGTAAGGTAGAGCAGTCGTAATTAAGTAGCTGTAAGGAAAGGTTCAATAAATGTTTAAACTTTAAAAAATTTGTTTTTTTTCCACATTTAAGTGGAAGAACGAATAATTGGCGCCCGAGCTAAAGAAGAAAGCTTGTTCGGTTCGCGAAAAGTTAAAAGTGCCGTTAAAAAAAAAAAAAACGCCGCGAAAAAGACAAGGTTAGCCTTTAACTGGTGACAAGTGGTCCTACAGGCCGAGCGGATTAAAGGATAAAAAAGTAACCAACACATTAAGAGCGTGAAAAGGATAGGAAAATCCTTCCTGGACGCTCCAGCGACACCGACAAGGAACAGCAGCAAAAAGCCTACAAAACAAAAACAGTGTGAGGAAGTGTACCCCAGTACAAACACGGAACAGGACAAATACACACTCATCGGTTTCGAGGATCATCATGAAGCTGTGTATAGTGTAAGTAGCATAAGAAATATAATTAGTAATAAGACCAGAGAGGAAAAATTGTGAAAAAAAAAATTGTTTGTTATTAATAATAAATAAATTATTAAGTGAAGCTATAGTGTAAGTAAATATAAATAAAATACGGCTTGTACAGCCTATAAAATTAAATATTATTAAAGCTGCGATTCACCACCTTCGGGGGGACCCTCCAGCTTATAACAAATAAAAACTCTGCGATTCCCCCGGACCCTCCAGAGATTTATAAATTATAAATTAAATAACAAAAGGCTCGTACAGCCAGTAACTAAAAATAAATAAAAAACCTATAACAACGCTTAACTCTGCGATTCCCCCGGACCCTCCAGAGTAGAAAAGCTACCTTTCCTAGAAGGGTTAACAACGAAAAAATAGGAAATATTAGTTTTAGCGAAAATAAAATAATAAATAGATTTTTTTTTACATATTTCGTAACCCTCAAATAAGTAAAAGGGAAGAAAAAATGGCAAATCCAAATAACCTCATAAGGCCACCAGTACTACCCTCACCTAATCCAAATCCTGCACAACCCGATTTAGCAAATCAAGTAAGAGAACTACTAGGTCAATTACTACTCACAGATGGACGAAACATAATACAAAGTATAATTAAGAATGACATGATCCCAGCACCCATAGTGGACCAAACGATTGACGAACGTTATAGGAACAATCTTTCAGATATGGACAAAATCCCAGACGTTGTCAGGTCACTTAGAGAATTTAGCGGAAACCCCACCGAATTTAGCAGTTGGAGGAAAAGCGTTGAGCGCATCCTCAAAATCTATGAAAATTTGATAGGCACTCCAAAATATTTTGGAATCTTAAACGTAATTAGGAATAAAATAGTTGGTAAGGCCGACGCGGTACTCGAATCTTACAACACACCGCTGAATTGGACAGCGATCTCTAAATGCTTAACAACGCATTACGCGGATAAAAGAGATTTAAGTACATTGGAATATCAAATGACGTGCATTATCCAAGGACGTCGATCGGTACAAAGCTTCTATTCGCAAGTATACGCACATCTGTCACTAATTCTTAACAAAATCGCCTGTATGGAGATGAGCGAAGAATCAATACAAATTCTTTCTCGAACCTATAGGGAGAAAGCCCTCGATACATTCGTACGAGGACTTTCAGGAGACCTCTCCAAATTGCTTGGTATGAAAGAACCTGCCGACCTGCCAGAAGCTCTGCACCTTTGCATGAAGCTAGAAAACCAAAATTTTAGAACCACACACGCGAACAATTACAATACACCCTACAGAATGGATAGACCACAACTTCCCCCAAAGCCACAACACCAACATTTCCAAAGACAAGTCTATACACAACCCTCTCAACAATATTTTCACCCAGAACTCGCATATATGCCACGCACACAACAAGCGTTTTCGCCAAACGCATACCGCCCACAACAATTCGCACAACGCACCTATCAACCATTCAACAGCCCACAGTATAACACCTATAACAATCCACAATATAATCCTTACAACAATCCACCCCCAAGACCTCTAGCGCAAAAACCATTACCAAAACCGGAACCAATGGACATAGACCAAAGTATTAGAACAAACGCAATAAATTATGCCAATAGACCGAACTTCAAGTATGCCGGAAAACGACAGGAAGGACCAAGTTCGAATTTTACGAATCCACCCCACAAAATTCAAAGAAATTTCCATATAAACTGCTCTCAGATACAGCCGGAAGGCCCCAATTCTGCAAACCCTCTTGAAGAACCAACATACCACCATATTCTTGACCAGGACTCTCTCAACTACAATCAGAACCAACCCGAAATCCTAGACCCAACAGATATACATTTTTTAGAATGAAAACTTCTTCGCTTCCTTACTTCGAATGTAGAACAAGGAGCGGAGAAATTCTTAAAATACTACTAGACACAGGTTCTAACAAGAACTACATACAGCCTCATTTAGCAAGGAAAATAATAGAAAATAATAGCCCATTTCATGCAAACTCGATAGGAGGCAAAATAAAGATCACCCATCACACATATATAAATCTTTTCAAGCTCAAAAATCAATTAAAGTTTTTCCTACTACCCACCCTAACCACATTTCACGGAATATTAGGTAATGACAGCATAAAAGAAATTAACGCAATAATCCATAGTAAGGATAATTTTATGATTATAGCAAACCACACGAAAATTCATCTAAAAGAATACAAAACACAGGACGTAAACGCAATCCAAATTAGGGACACGCATATGAATACTCAAGATAGACAAGAAATGAGGAAACTCATCCATAAACATAGCCATCTTTTCTCCGAACCTAACGAAAGACTGACCTACACCACCAAAGTAGTGGCCGAAATAAGAACAAACTCCGAAACGCCAGTTTACTCGAAATCCTACCCTTACCCGTTTTCCCTCAGGGACGAAATAGATAAACAGATAAATAAATTATTGGAAGACGGCATAATAAGACCATCCAGATCGCCCTACAACTCTCCGATATGGGTAGTCCCAAGAAAGAGGACGCATCGGGAGAGAAAAAGTATAGAATGGTCATCGATTATAGAAAACTGAATAGTGTCACCGTGTCAGATAGGTATCCAATACCGGAAATAAACGAGGTACTTTCTCAACTAGGAGACAACAAAATATTTTCTGTAATCGATCTGAAGAGTGGCTTCCACCAGATTCCTCTGAAGGAATCCGATGTTGAGAAGACAGCTTTCTCCGTGAACAACGGAAAATATGAATTCACGCGACTACCCTTTGGGCTTAAAAACGCCCCTGGTATATTCCAACGAGCGCTTGATGACATCCTAAGAGACCATATAGGGAAAATATGCTACGTCTACATAGATGACATAGTCATATTCAGCAAAGATAAAGAGTCCCACCAAAAACACATTGATACGATTTTTGACACTCTAAATAAAGCTAATATGAAAGTTCAGATTGATAAATGTGAATTTTTTAAAACCAAAGTGGAATTTTTAGGCTTTATTATTTCATCAAACGGCATCTCAACCAATCCCGCCAAGGTTCAATCAATAGTCAATTTCCAATACCCCAAAAACCTTAAAGATTTGAGGTCATTCCTCGGCCTTTCAGGTTACTATAGACGCTTCATAAGAAGTTATGCTTCACTTGCAAAACCATTAACAACCCTACTCCGCGGCGAAGAAGGTCGCATCTCGAAAAATATGTCAAAAAAAGTCCCCATTACACTTAATAGCGAAGCAAAAGAAGCATTTGAAAAAATTAAATCTGCACTCACTTCCGAAGATGTGATTCTTCAATATCCAGACTATAAAAAGGAATTCTCTCTAACCACCGACGCTTCCAAACATGCAATAGGAGCAGTCCTAGAGCAAAATGGAAGACCAATCACTTTCATTTCGCGAACTTTAAGCAAAACAGAGGAAAACTATGCAACTAACGAAAGGGAAATGCTTGCCATTATCTGGGCACTCAATTCCCTCAGAAATTATTTGTATGGTACTGCTAAAATAACCATTTATACGGACCACCAACCCCTTACGTACGCACTCAGTAACAAAAACACCAATTCCAAATTGAAAAGATGGAAGGCAATTTTAGAAAAATATCATTATGAAATAAAATACAAACCAGGTAAAGCAAACGTTGTTGCAGACGCACTCTCCAGACCATTTGAAATAAATTCGTTATCAGTTGCCACTAATTCAGACGAAAGCTCTTCGCATAATTTAATTCCGACCATTAATTGCCCAATAAATGTATTTAAAAATCAAATTTGGATCTTAACAGACCAAATCGATAGCTATCAATTCAAAATACCCTTCCCTACGTACCATAGGCACATTTTGACTAAACCTAATTATTCAATAGACGACTTGACAGCAATACTAAAGCGCTACCTCAACCCTTCAGTTATTAATGGAATATTCACAACCGAAAAAATATTGGGGCAGATTCAACAAATCTATCCCCTACACTTCAAGAACTACAAAGCTAGGTACACACAAACGCAAGTTAAAGATCTCATTACAAACGAGCAACAAGAGAATGAAATACTACGAACACATAAAAGAGCTCATCGAAACCCAGTAGAAAATAAACAGCAATTAATAGAAAAATTTTATTTCCCTAAAATGCTCCAGAAAATTAAAGCAATAGTTAAACAATGCGGCGTATGCGCAGAAAACAAGTACGACAGACATCCCAATAACCCAAAAATTCAAGCAACTCCTATTCCCGAATACCCAGGACAGATAATCCATATAGACATCTATATTACCGGAAAACAACTAATACTGACTGCCATAGATAAGTACTCAAAATACGCACAAGCGAAAATATTAAAATCAAGAGCTACAGAAGACATTAGAGAACCACTTAGACAGATCATTTTCAATTTTGGAGTTCCACAAAACATAATAATAGACAATGAAAAATCATTAAATTCCAACTCAATAACTTTTATGTTAGAAGACCAACTCAGAATAAAAATACATAGGATACCTCCACATACTAGTACAGCTAACGGTCAGGTTGAACGATTCCATTCAACCCTATCAGAAATTTTAAGGTGTTTAAAATCGGAAAAGACAGAAAGATCTTTTGAAGAACTGCTGGACAGGGCAGTATATGAGTACAATTATTCAATTCACACAACTACAGGACAAAAACCGATTGAATCATTTTTTGGACGAAGAATATTCACTAATCCCGACCAGTACGAAGAGGCAAGACAGAATAACATACAAAGAATAAAACAAAAACAAGAGAAAGACCTAATATTTCACAATAAAAACAGAAGCCCATTTAAAGATTATAAAATTGGACAGACAATCTATGTTAGAATCAATAAACGTTACGGAAATAAGTTAACTTCACGGTACAAAGAAGAAATAGTAAAAGAAAATAAGAATTCTACAGTTTTAACACAAACCGGCAAGGTAGTCCACAAAAGCCTTATAAAAAGTTAAAAAAAAAAAAAAAAAAAAAAAAAAAAAAAAAAAAAAAAAAAAAAAAAAAAAATTAAATAAAAAAAAAAAATAGGAAATAAGAAAAGATAATTAAAAATTAAATAAAACAATGAACAAAAAATAAATAAAAAAGAGCGCATAGTACGCTTATTATTCAAAAAAAAAATATATATATATAAATAAAACATTTTTTTCTTTTATAAGGATAAAAAGAGCGCATAGTACGCTTATTATTCAAAAAAAAAATAATATAAAAAAAAATATATTTTTTTCTTTTATAAGGATAAAAAGAGCGCATAGCACGCTTATCATTACACTTTTGACAGAAATACATATCATTAATTTTTCAGATTTTTCGTACATTTGGTGTACGCTGATTTTAAAATAATAGACTATACAAATTCACAATTAGCAACATTTGATACAGGATTGACAAGAATACAAACAGGAACCTACCGAATAATACATAAAGTAGACCTAGACGCATTTCAAATGACACTCGACGAAATGGACAACACTATTAAAACCAAGATAACATCAGAAAATCCCTTTCTACCCATCTTGATAAATGAATTAACCCTTACCCAAACTTACCTAAATAGATTACGACCCAAAAGATTTAAAAAATCCATAGATACAATAGGAAAAGTCTGGAAATGGATCGCGGGAAATCCCGATCATGACGACTTAGTAATTTTAGATAATCAAATAAATAATATAATAAACAATAATAATAATCAAGTAGTAATAAATAAAATAATTTTTGATAGGATAAATAATATTACGAGAGTATCAAATAAGATTTTAAAAACAGTACAATCTAATGAAGATGTACAACGCAATTTTGCTATAGAACTAAAATATAAATTAAAGATTGTAAAAGAAGAAATTATTAATATTGATTATGCGATTCATTGGGCCAAAGCCGGAATCGTCAATTCGTATATTTTATCAAATGAAGAACTAGCATTAGCAAAATCCATTTTTATAAAAAATAACTTCACATTAAATAATGTAGAAGAATCGCTAGAATTTGCGAATATAAAAATAGCCTCAAATGAAACAATGTTATTTTATATGATAGGAATACCATTAATAAACGAAGAAATTTGCGATTCAATTGTAATCAAACCCATAAAGAAAAATAGATATATTAATAAAATTCCCTATGAGGATATCGTAACATGTAGTAAACATAAGGTATTTGGAATAAAAACAAAATGTAATGAAAATAATCATATAAGAATTTGTAACTATAAGAATATGATAGATATTAGTAACACTACTTGTGTCCCGCAATTACTCAGAAGCGAACCAGCAGAATGCACTCAAATAAATAACCAGCACATCCCATCGATAGAAAACATCTTCCCTGGCATCATATTATTAAACCAGTATAATGGCACAATTCAAATTGATAATCAGAAAATAAATCTTGTGGGATCATACGCCGTTCAATATCGCAATTCCACAGTTTTAATCGACAACCAAAAACACTCCTTTAACGAAATACTAACTAGCAAACCATTACCCGCAATCCTACAGTCAAATATCCCTTCGAACAAAGAGGAAGAAATTCTCAGCCTTGAGATGATGAAGGAACTCCACATAAATAACACCAATCATTTACAAACACTGCAGACAACCCACACAGCAGCTCTAATAACAAATTTTTCATTAGTAGTTATTTGCCTGATCAGTCTAGCAACAATAGGCACTGCATCAATCATAAGGAAGAATTGCAAGACAAAACTAATAGAACCATCGAGCTACAATGTAAACGTGAATGTGGCCAATAACAAAGAAGACACATCGGAAACTCCCACGTCACAAGTGCCAATAACCCTAATAGTTTGAACGAACGAGGACGCTCGAATTTAAGGGCGGAGGAGTTAACACCAAATTAGTTAGATAATAATAAATTAGCTAACACAGCAATAAACAAGCGAATAAAAACACAAGTATAAAATTAATAAACCAAAATTGCTTAAAAACACAAGTATAAAATTAATAAACCAAAATTGCTGACGACACGTCTGCATTAACTCAAAAACAGGAAACGCAAAATAACAATTTGCGGAAATCAACAACAACACCACAGCAGAGTTACAACGTCAGCGCAGCCGAATTTTATACGGTCACATTGAAGTGCAATGTGACCATAAATTATTGATAGGTATAGTGTAAGACAGAATTGTTAGTATTAAGCAGTCGAATTTAAGTAGTCGTAAGGTAGAGCAGTCGTAATTAAGTAGCTGTAAGGAAAGGTTCAATAAATGTTTAAACTTTAAAAAATTTGTTTTTTTTCCACATTTAAGTGGAAGAACGAATAATTTACATATGTGGCACTCATTTGAAAATTGATTTATGGGCAATTGTGTACATTTCAATTTTTGTTTTATTTATTTAACATTTCTCTGTAAAACACATAAACAATGAGTGCGAAATAAATACAAATATGCCATAAATTCTGTCAATATTTATGATACGCACAAATTATGAGCAAAACATTGTTTGTTCCAATTAAAAAGGCCAACATTTTTGGTAAAATATGTAATATTACACATATTCATACATGCATACATACATAAGTACATACACATGAGAGCCAAATTCTTTAATTGCAAATGAGCGCAAGTAAATTCTATTCATTGAGCAAAACTTGTAAAGACTAAGATCTGTATTACTCACTGGTCTAACGTGAATGCAAGAAATTTGTATGTTTTCTCAGATTTATTAAAATGATGACTAAAGGCGTATAAATGTGATAAGGTTTGTGCTACTGATTGTTTATGTAGGAGCTTTTGCATGTGATTTCCGGTGAGGAAATTCTGAATTGAGTTGCTTCGGATGTTATTTGAATAGAATTTCTCGGAAAATGCGATGATAATGCTCCATAATTGCTTTGAAGGAGGTATTAAAATGAAATTTTTCTTATAAAATTGCTGCTACCTGGGATAGACATCATCATTAATTGTTTTGTTCTAAGAAATTAATTATGGGAACTTGATGAGCTCAAAGCAAATCCATATAGAAATTTTAATTTAATGGAAGAATAGCCTAATTTGCATTTAGGTAGATACACATATCATACATACATACATATTTATGAATGATAAAATACATATGTCTATGCATGATCTATTACACGATGCAATTCTGCTACTTTAGGTATTATAGATGAGACCAATGAATCTAAAAATCAATTGGCCTGCTTCAAAATAAATCGAAGAATGAAAATTTGAAAAAAGTTCCGGAGTTTTATCAATCCTTTAATATTCAATGCTTCTCGTGCATTTAGAATGTATTTCTCAGACGGTTCAAGAAAATAAAAAACAAAAATCAAAAATAATGTCCAAAATGACCCTTCAAGAGGCTCATCTTCTATATTATGTAGTCATTCACATACAGAAAACCTTCAAAATTTCTTTATAAAGTTCAGCTTTCTGCTTTCTATCTAGACTTCATTGTGGGCAAGTGCAAATCGTGTTTTCCCGAAGTTGCCAGTACAATCGCTCTCAACGAACGAAATGATTAATACAAGCAGGGTTTATTTTAAGGGCAAACAAATACTTCCATTTCCATTTTTTAGTATACAAATTAATAACAACTTATTGCAGCACCAAACCATATCATTAGTTCCTTATTTAAGTATTTTTTCACTAAAGCTACCCATAAGGCTACACTCGGCGCTCGGCATAATTTCGCAATAAAGTTGATCAATTCAATAAAGCCGCTCGCACGAAGTGCTTTGCAGGACGTGAAACAAAAAGGCGAGTTAACTTGAAGTATTAAGTGAAAACTCGCATTGATCCCGGCGCTCGCTTCTGGGTCATGCCACATTTCGTCAAAGCGCAGACAAGGGTTGCGGAGGAAGAGAAAGGAAACTCACCCTCCGACTAAATACAATACAATGGGCCTATAATCAATCGCTAAGCCACACAGCCATTTGGATTGTCCTTTTGACTGCCATTGCCACATGCACGAGGGCGCCACACACATACACACAATTGTACTTAGCCAAGGCTGAGCCGAAATGGCACGTTCCAATCTATTTATTTAGTTTTCGTTGTTTTCCATCATTTGTCTGCAACGCGGCAGAATGTCAGAAATGTATGCGCTCTGTTGCTGCCACTAAATGTTCGCATTGTTTTGGTTTTTATGTTTTTGTGTTGCCTTGCCGTTTTTGCGGCACATTATTTAGCCACGAAAACATGCCCCATAAAAGCTATAGAATGAAGAAGAAGAAGTGGTAAAGCCGAAGCGCCGAATTTGATAGGATTTAGTATATAGTAAATGGAATGTTGTGAACATGTGTGTGTGTGTTGAATGTAACAGCAACAACAACGTTGATTGCATTAATATAGCACCCACACTTGGCATGTGTGGCATGTGTTTGTCGACGCGTCCATTCAACTGTCAGTGGGATTTCTTTTTCGACATTCGAACTCAATAAAACTGCAAAGCGCCGAGGCCGAGCTGCTGCCAGCTGGACGCGGCGAGGACGCACGGACAGATGGTGTCCGCGCAACGGCTGTACGGTCGTATAGCTGCAGGCATATGAGCATACCAATACAGGTACACACACACACATGCGCACATTTCCATCAGCAACTGCTTCGGCATATCTAGACTACAGAGGGTAGCGGCCGGCAAATAATATTCCGTGTATGTAAATGTAAATCTTGCACCCCAAATGCGAACACGTACCATAAGTTATTATTGCTGTTGTTCCATTTTAGCAGCCAGCGTTGTGTTTGTTGCTGTTAGTGTTGTTGTGTTGTACTCGTAGCATTACTACGTCAGCCGTCTAGCGCTCGCACCATTTATCTTGTTGGCTGCAATTAATCATCAAACATAGAAGACGCACCCCGCCTTCCCGGTCGTGCGCTTAGAAGTGAGCTAGGTTTGTCGCACCCCACGGGGGAGGGGATAGCATATACGAGTGTATCTAACAGGATATACAGTTGCATTTAATGAAGGCATGCGTACGTGCCTGTTGAGGCGGGACCCTTACCAAGTGGAGAGTGAGCGAAGACACTGAAAGGGAAATATTTGCGAAAACGTATTCGAAGTCCTTATTTATATCAGCTCGGCTTACTTGGCAAAGTAAGGAAGTCAGAGCTGGTGTTGCTGACATGGCTGCGCTCCTGTGCCGAAATGATAATAGTTATTCAACGTCAGTGTTAAGCTAGAGCAGCGATAGTCTAGAGATTAAACTATGCAAACAGTATTATGTAATGTACTAGATCAGATTTCGGCCAAGCTGAAATATAATTTACTGAAAGTTTTTCTAATGATATCTCGAAAATTATTACAGCAATAATATCAGTTTAACCTTTAGAAATCAGCCCCTCATCCTATGCTGCCACGCCTTATTCTCTGAATACAGTATATTACGATGACACGATTTTTATAACACCGAAAAGAAAACGTAGTAGACCCTATGAAATACTTATATATAGCATACATATGTGAATGATCTGTGTGACGAGCTGAGTCGACTTAACCTTGTCTTCCACGATCAAGATAAATTTTTGTATAGCCCTTTAGGCTAAGAAAAATGCACTTGTGGTTATGAATTCGGTGCTGCCAAAGTTAAGTTTTTTTTGTTTTGAAGATATTCCAGCATTCGAGACTTTGCTTAAAACATGCGAATAGGCATACTAAAGTCACCTTCGCTTGAAGACCATTTTCAGTTTTACTTTGCTACTTTAGTATAAGCATTGCGTACAAAATAACGTTTCTCAAACAGTTTAGTAAAAAAATGGGCCATATTACCTTAATTTATAGCTATAATCAATACGAATGGGTAAAGCAATTCTCTAACCGATTTTTCAAAGTACGCTTTGATGAGCGTACCGTAGCGACTACTAACGTACATAATTTGTTCAGCGGTCTGCTATTGGCAGCCGCAATTAGGAGTGGATATAATTCAAACTTAGAGCCTGGCAAATTTGCTAGACGAATATAGGCAAGTATTAAAAATGCACCTCCACACAAATACATATGCATGCATTCACATAAATAATGATTTTAGCTAACCCGTCGCTGACCCATCTTACGGCCGCATATTATTAGTGAACATTTGTGGCCGGCCATTTCCCTTCTCTTTTCCCCTTTCCCCCTTTTACTTCATATTAGTGTTTCTAATGGTCACTACTTTGTTTCAATGCCCTTTTTGTTTGCCGTTGTTTATTTTTTGCACACAGTATGTGTGTTTTTGTGGCAATATTGTATGCCTGTCTGGGCTGCTTAGTGAAGAAGCCAGTATCTCAATAAGATTTATGTGGCATAACGAAACAGTAGGATGGATGTGCTGAATACCGTGAGGGCTTTGGAAAATATTCAGTTGTAATCCCTCTCACTCACTTCAGAGTTTGAAAAAGTCCTTATATACATATGCACACATACATATATTTGATGAAAGTTAAATTTATTTTAGTTTTGCCTAATTTGGCAACCACAGCCACTTTTTACGTCTCTCCTATACTTGAACAGTGTATTTTTCCTCTTTAAGCCGCTGAATCCTATTAAATACTTCCCAAAAAATAGCAACATATTGTACTTTTGGAATTAATAAAAATACATTTAAATGTGGTATATATCTAAGTACGCTAATCACTGCCCAAATTAATAAAATAAAATGTTTAAATTATTCTCCTCCTGTTATAGTTTTGACCAAAGTCGTTGTACCTTGAACAAATTAAATAAATTTTAATTTAATATTGTATAAACCACCACATTTGTAACGATATAAGCGTAAAATACATTTTCTAGTCGTCTGAGCTGTAATATGGCAATTACGCCTAAATATATGCTATATTTTTGTGCTTATCTTCCTTTTATGCTACTTTCGTCATTAAATATGTATATTTTGGTTTATATTATTTGATACTAATTTTGTCGCATTTTGCGAATCACGTGTAGCAACTCAAGGGTGAATGGAAATGAAGAGAGGAGTTTTAGCTCTCACAAGCTTGGAACACATGCCATACATATACAAGTATATAGACTGGCAATGTAGTAAAGACATTATTAATGTTTTCATTAAAACATGTTATAATGTGAAGAATTTATACTTGTTAAAAGATTCATTAGGTTAGGCTAAGAAGTCGATCCTTACTGGGATCTCACTGAAAGTTAATGAACAACGCCATTCTGCTGTCGGACTGAATGCTAGGCTCCATAAAAAAGCTGCACTTCGGAGCAGTAAATCTATTATTACCTTAGCAGTACCACAGTGTTGCATTAGCCTAAAGTGAGACTTCGCGGAGTGCTCCTTTCAAAAAACTGTGCCTCTTAGCTACCACCCATATGTGAAGAGCCGCCTGCGCACTTGGTTTAGCGACTTTTACCGTCCACATATCTCTCGTCAGTATGTGAGCAGGGAAAAGACAGCACGAGTAGCTTTTGCTATGCAGTGTTCCAAGTTTTCAAGGATGCAGTAAAAAGTAAAACAGAATTTTAGCGTGTTTCTGTTTGGACCCCATCATATGCTCCCTAGAGCGAAGTTCGCAGTAATACAGCTCGCTCTTTGTACACGTTTAAGCTTCGTAGCGAGAAGAGCCTTTTCGAAACATTATTGGCGTCAATACGGTAGAGTCAAAACACTACATTGAAAGTCCCCACTTCTTCTCTATATTTTCCCTAAAAAAATATAAAAATATCTGATTTGCAACTGTTGGTAGATTTTTAGTTATATGAGCTGATTCTGATTTTAGCTCTTCGCTGTAAATTACTTCATTAATATCCTGCGCAGCTATCAGATAAGTAGAAAACATGTAACGTAACTTGTACAAACATAAATTTGCACTTAAGCTCATTACTATTGTTTTTCAGGTAGGTTAACTTCAAGCATATACATTAGATAAAAAGAATATAAGCACTTGTTTCCTTTTAGTTTCATCTCCCATGTATACTATGAATGAAATTGTGATGACTCTCAGTATTCGATGAAAGTAAAATTGTGATTTCTCTTCATATTCACATTTGAATTGCTTCAGATTTACTCACATTATCGATCTATCGCTTGTTTTCTTATTAAACGCCTTTCTTTACACTTTTCCACTGATTGGAAATTGGTGTTTTTGTGTCTGCACTGCTTAGTTATGGCTCAAATCGCTTCGTTACCTTTTTTACATGCAAAAATACTTATTTTTTCTGGCACTTTAGAGCATGTGCGGGTATTCTATATTATTTGTCAACCCTTAAAGCTCAATGTCGCGCAACTAAAAAGCTATAACGGCGATACTTATGGTACATACAAAATATAATTCGATCAACTTGAGTGCTTCGGCAGCCATCGTCACCACTTATTTGAAATCAAGCGACAGCGTGAGTGTGAGCAATTATACTCAATGGTGGAAGGAACTAGTTGCCAGCTGCTTGGAAGCTAGAATTAGTTAATGCCTCAGTTTAGTATTGTGATTGGTTTGAACATCAAATGAAAGTACATTAGCTTTTCCTTGTATTTTTTAAACTTGAAACTTAAAGGAATGTATAGTAATTTATAGAAAATCAAAATAAAGTGTTGGTGGAACGCTTTTAGCGCGAAAAAAATAATTTCTCCACTAAGAAAGAATCATAATACTATTGCACATGCGTCAGATGACATACATGTATTACATACATACATACATATAAGTACATGTATCAGAGCAGCATGTATTGATGCACGTTTGTTTGAACATCTAGTATAGTTTGTTCGATTCACTGTAGAGTAACACCTGGCGCACTGAAGACACCTAATGAAGGTACATCATGAATGATGAATGCAGATTTTTATTTTTCTATTGTTTCTACAGGAAAAATTTTGGATTCTGACCATCAAAACTCGCCTACCCAGTGGATCGTCCTCTGGGACATCATCTTTAAGTTTCATAACACAAATAATTTGAAAGTAAATAATTTTGTAACTAGTCCACGTCTGGTCCATTTTGAACTACTTCATTTACTAGTTGTAAATTAATTACAAATAATTTGGAAGTAAATAATTTTGTAACTAGCCCACGTCTGGTCCATTTTGAACTACTTCATTTACTAGTTGTAAATGACTTATTTTTTTGCTTAAGTTTCGACTGCGGAGCATTCTATTTTTGTTTCGCTGCCACTCACACACACACACACAAATATCATGTAAGTACAAGGAAACACTAGCATAGACCCGTGTGTAGCAACCAAAAAGTAGCAAGTGTGCAAAATTTTTGCTAATTTTTTCTCTCATTCCGCTTCCCTAACATGCTTTTACTTTGTTGTTGCGTTTTTCTGCCAAACGGAGGGTTGAAAAACATTAAAATTAATAGACAATTTAAATTGCTGCTGCTGTTGGGGGTTGATTTTTATGGTTATGTTGCATGCGCCCAGTGGCGCGGTGTCGCATTTTCTGAATTTGTATGCGACATTCGTGCTCACGTTCGTTTATTACCGTATGTGTGTCGCGTATGTAACTGAAATTTGCGCATTACATTAACGGTTACACTCGGTGGCACACATTCGCTGTGACTGTTTACTTTTATGCCGGATACCGGAAACTTGCTGCGCAACAACAAAACCGAGTGCCATAAGGTGCCACTGTAATCATTAGACAATCAGCTTTGTTAGGTAGGCAACTCTAATAACGGTATCGGCGAACAGCTTACACACACACACGTACACGTATACTATGGTCCAATTAATGCTAGCTAAGAGTTCTTTTCGCCATTCTCTGCAACAATACATTTTTATTATCCTTAATGTTTTTATACCCTTGCTTCTTTGCTTCGTTTCGTATTTTATCGCACATCAACTTAATTGGTATGTATGGCAATTGCTATTGGTTTTTCGCATAAACCCGCTTACATACATACATACATACATGCTTGTATGCGTGTGAAAATGTCATAAAAAATTACAGTGTTGCCTTTGGGACCTTTTTATGCACCGCTGAGTCATCTCATGTGGTCTCAATCAATCTGAGGGCATACTGGATGTCCCTTAAAACTATTGCAATGCGAATTTTTTAACGGCAAATTGAAAAATATATATTTGTATGTTTTTTTTAATACTTTAAAATACTTCTTTTTCTCTTTTACAAAAATTTTCTGTGTATTTTAACTCTAAGCCCTGTGGTGTCAATGTAAGGCATATATATCAGTAGCCTACTTTAAGGCGCTTAACAACAAGCAAGCAACACATTCAACACTTCAACTCACATATTATGTACATATGTATGTCGGAATAAATAGGCTTAAACTCAATTTGTGAAATGTGCGCCTTGATTTGTTACGCATATTTGAGCATAGTTGTTGATTTGTTGTTGTTTACAAAGATTGTGCACAGCCACAAGCATACATACATATGTACATTTGCCTTGTTTTTCAACATGTTGCTAAGCAATGTGGTTGTGTAGCTGCGATGAAAGTTGAGGAGAGAAACACAAACAAAAGAAAGTCATATGTATACATATGTAAGTGTATGTGTTCAAAAGACATGGCTTGCATATTCTTAATTGTAAATAAACAAAATTGCTGGCTAGTTTGCCGGATTCATGCTGCTTTTAAATTGTGCAGAATTTCCAATCACTTTAAAAAGTTCATTAAAAATTCCAGAAATAATAAACGAGCCTCTGTTATTAACTTGCGAATTTTACGAAAGAAATTCCCACCGAATCTCCTTTGTTTTACCACAACCTGTATTTCTCGGCAAGTTTTTGAATATACTTTCAGCTTTTAGCGCTGGTTTTTCTTCAACCTGCTTGCAACTAATTTTGACCAAACTTCCGTTTATTTTATTCACGCGAACGGAAGTTGTATTGGCTCTCTCCGAGCGCGCGCCATTCTTATTAACCTAACAAATACATACATACATATGAATATGTAAGCGCACTCAACTCTTTAGCCAAGTTTGGGCAACTTTTGTTTTCGTTTACTAACCTATCGATTTTCAGCCATTCCTTACCGCTTTGCTCACATTACCACACGGCATATATATTTATGCCAGCCAGGCACCTTCCTCATTCCTTAGCTTTCCGACTTTTCCCTCGTAATTGTTTCGCTTGCCTTGCTTTTATCAAAAAAGTTTTTGCAAGTAATACAAGAACTTTTAACATAAATTGTACGCTTAACTTATCACAGTGTAAATGTTTCATCTCAACAACCTAGACGGCGCAGGCAGCACACTTTTGCCAAAAAATATAAAGCAAAGCAATCAGCTCTGAAACGCCGTGAGTGTTGCAAGCTTTTTGGCGCCACCTGCGACAGCAGTGAAAACCGGCTTGTGGCATGGTGCTTTAAGTGACTTAGAGAGTTTGTGAAAATATGTGACTTTTGAAGAAAAAAATTTTAAAATAAAATTTGTAGCCTTTTAGAGCCGTTTTCGGAAAATGAGATATGCCGAAAAAGAGTTAGTTAAGAATATGAGAAAGGTTAATCAGAGCTAGATTGCTTAATTAACACTTCTACGGGAATGAGAGTAATTAAAATACATAATAACTTGCATTAGCTGCTTTCAACTCATGTATTAGAGAGCTAAATCGAACAAATTATGCCAAATATTCAACCAATGTGGAAGTTTTAATATTGCAACCTTGCCCTAGCACCCCTTCTTTCACGTACGCTCAGAAAATTCATTTCTTTCTTGAGTAAGAAATTTAACTTTCCGAATTTATTAGCTCCTTGGCCTCAAGCAGCAATTGGAAGAAGTCGATCTTGACAACATCTGGCTCCAACAAGACGGGCCTACGTGCCATACAGCACGTTTAACAACCGAATTACTCGTATTGTGAGAAGGGTTTGCAGGTTCGATTATTTCAAGAAAATGTGATATTGTGAAAACTTGAGGGTGATAAGTCTCAAGTAGTCATCTTGTGGGCTTATCGGTCATTGGTTTTAGCAATAAACCAGACTTCCTTCAAGCTTTAGAAGTCAATATTGCACTTGCTATTCGTGATCTATGACCGGATTGAGTGGAAAAAGTACTCAAATATTACTCATTAAATAAAAATCATTTGAATTTCCTTAAAAATTCAATAAATTCACTGTTAATGGAAAACCCTCTACTTTTCAAAAGTACACAAATTTTATACATATTTGATTCCGATTGGTCAGTTTGTACGTCAGATATATGTATTTATGGTCCGACATAGCCCCATAAAAGTTTTACAAATTTACTCCTACCAAATCTTTTTATAAAAATTGCAACATTAATGCTTTAACGGCACCATCTCGTGAAGTACATTTCACAGTTCACCGCTCGCACACCCCTTCCGGCCTTGGTGCCCACATGACATCGTTCACTTCGTTTTCTAATCAGCTGATTGTCAAGCCTTTGTGAATGTCATATAAATTATACACATGCTGACACAAATCTGATGTGAGTTTCCGATTTCTTTCAAGCAGTCTTTTGCGAGAAGACAATTTTTGATTTATGCTTTGCTATGCCATTCATATGTACATATACGAATATATTGTATATACGTAGGTATGTATGTATGTATGTTTGAATTAGTGTGACGTACAAGCCTGCTGACACACAGCCTTAGCGCCGCTAAAGAGGCAAAAGTATGCAGTCAGCATGTCAGGCCTGCTATCAGCCTAGCTGGTAGATTGTGGCCCGCCACACTGCCGCTGCCGCTGCCCGTCTGTCTGCCAGTTCGTTGCCTGTCTACAAATGTGAAAATACTTTGCTTTGTTTACCCCGTTACCGTCCTCCCACCGCACACACCGCATGTGCTCGCACAAGCATTTGGCCACCAAAGAAGCTCCGCATTCTGGCTGTGTGTTCGACTCGCTCGTTCGTTCGCCGCGCACTCGCTTGGCGCGTCTCGAATTCCTGCCGCTGTCTGGGTGATGCCTGATAAGCGATAACAATAATTTCTGCGCCTACTGTGCGAACGCAGAGGGTATTATATGTAGATGTTGTTGTTGCTCTTTGCTATTTTTGCTTTTAGTTGCTGTGGTGCTGATATTCTTGTTGGCTGTCGTCCTCGCCTTTTGTTGTGCTGTCGAATTTCCCAGACTATTAATGGAGTTACCAGCATTGGCCTTTGCTTCTAACGGCTTTGCGTGGGCGTCACCGGATACGTCAGAAAATGTGTGTCCCGCTATGTTTTTGGCGCTGATATTGCTGCTTGAGAGGCACCACAAGCAATCTCGGCATTTTATTTTCGGCTGCTGTTGTAGGTGCAATTAACTTTTTGTGTACCGCTATCCTCCCTTTGCTACACAACTGCTGCTAATTCCTTCACTATTATCCGCTGATAAACATTTCAAGAAAATTGGAGACCAAGCAAATCCTTCGTAAATACATTTAAGTGTCTGCACCCTAGCTAATGCCTGCTAAACATGCTTCGGTTTATTTTGATCGCTCTCAAAAGTTCCTTGCAGCTCGCATTACAGTGAAACTCCCCTCCGAAATACCAGGCAATATGCATGAACCTCGCAGCAGGGTAGGTGTTGAAAGTCAATCGTCAATTATTGTTGCATGCTTCGATTTCCGACTTGACTTTTGACGGCTTGCTGGTGTGGACTTTTGTTCGTGCAACACAATAGACGAGGCGTGGACGAGCGTATAATGGGAAACACACACACACACACACCTACATACTGCTGCAGCAATAACCACGAAAAAGGACAATACCGAGTATTCTTGAACTCTTGTGTGCCCGGCCGGCAGCTTTATGAAGCCCTGCACCACAATGAACCGCATCGAACTGCGCTGAACTGCCTCGGTAATTTAAGGTTTTGTATTACGCTTCTGCTAGTACTCATCGGCTCATTGTGCTCGAGTGTTTTGGAACTCTCGCACTTTAGTGCATTAAAGCATTAACCGTTGCCGCAAACTTTGTTTTTTATGACCTTCGTTGTTTTTGTATTTTTTATTTTTTTGCATGGCACTTTACCCTCTTGTTTGGGAAGACCCAGCATATTAAAGGGATTTGCTATACAGATCTTGCGTTATTATGTGGGCATATTTGTACGAAAAAAGCGCACAAAAAAATGCGTGTAAAAAGGGAAGCAATTTGTTGTTGCTGGTTGTTGTTAGCGAAAACACACAAATTACAGCAACAGCAATTGGCAATAAGCCGCTGAATCCTTTTAAGCTGCAGCACTCGTAATTTGGGGCAGAGGCCACATGAGACAACACAATCAGCAGCAATAACGGTATGCATATGCACAGGCACACACGCTTTATGAAAAAAAAAATACGCTACATGAAGTGGCCACAAACACACATAGCCACACTCATTTATCTCGAGCACACACTCGACTCGACTCGACTGCTTGTGACTTACGCGCGCCAGTGGGTTGGGCGCTTAACGGCTTAAACGCCGCATTAAAAATCGGTATTGTGATGGCGGACGCAGCTGCGTTGCCGCTTAAGAAACACTGTGCAAGGCGTATTAACACAAATTAAAGAACCCACACTCACACGAACGCGACAAATCAATGGGGCTGTCGATTTCTCAATGTGCTTTACGAATATGTGTATTTTTTACTCATAATACCCCGCCTTTATTTGGGTATTTCGAAAATAATTTCTCACGCCCAATTGCATACAGTTTGGTTCGCTCCCTTGGTCCGTTGATTTACTCTGCAACAACTGTGCAACAAGCTGCCGTCGCTGCAGTGCTGAGCTCAATGGTGAGTAGTCAGCGACAGCTGCGCACAAAGCCGTGACATTGTTGCCGCCGGAGTTGGAGTTGTCTTGCAGCTGACGCGAAATATTCGGCGGTTCATTAAAGCATAAGCTCGGCTTTTGGCAGTCGCTGGCAGTAAAAAACGCATTTGCTATATTTCTTAATTATTCTTCAAATATTTGTTTAAGCGCAACAATGCTGGAAACTCATAACAACATTACGCAGGCACTGTCAATAATACAAATGCACATACATATCAAAGTATGTTGACAAGTATATGAATTTGATATGTAAATAGAAGTGTATAATGTGTGGGTATATTTGCGTGTTTTTGAAGTGGCCTGGGAACTATCGGCCTGGAATGCATTTTTGATGTTTCACACCCTTTAAAAAAACGAATAGACGCTTCTTTAATTGATAAATTTACAGTGGCAACTACATTTAGTAATACTACTGACAGTTGTTGAAATATAAAAAAGGAGATTGTAAACATATGGGAGTTTAGAAAGAGACTTCCAGCACTTTGATGGGAGGGTTTTTGTGACAAAAATGCGAATTATATTTTTTATACATACATATATACTTATATTTATACTCTGGATATCAAATATTGAGTTTGTCAGAAGTTTGTAACACACAGAAGTGTCAGAGACCCTATAAAGTATATGTGTATGTACATATATAAATGATCAGTATGTTGAGCTGAGTCGATTTATCCATGTCCGTCTGTCCGTCCATCTGTCTATCTGTATATATACGAACTAGTCCATCAGTTTTTAAGATATCGTTTTGAAATTTTGTCATTTTCTTTTCAAGAAGTTAATCATTTGTCGGAACTGCCGATATTTGATCACTATAACATATAACTGACATACAAACTAAACGATCGGAATCAAGTTCTTATATGGAAAACTTTCACATTTGACAATGTATCTTCACAAAAGTTGGCACAGGTTGTTTTCTAAGATAATACTGTAATATACGAAGAAATTGTTCAGATCGGCTCACTATAGCATATAGTTGCCATACAAACGGAACGATCAGAATCAAGGGCTTGTATGGAAAACTTTCGCATTTGACGTGGTAGCCCCACGAAATTTAACATGGAATACTGCTTAAGGTAATAACATAATCTCCGAAAAAATTGTTCAGATCGGTTAACTATAGCATATAGCTGGCATACAAACTGAACACATAATTTCTAAAAGAAATGCACCTGTGAAGGATATATTAGCTTCGGTGCAGCCGAAGTTAACGTTTTTTCTTGTTGTTATTCAAATTATTACTACAATATCTAAGTTGGAAGAATATAACATATAGTTGCCATACAAATTGAATGGTCAAACTTGAGTTCTTTTGATGAAAGAATTTTTATTTTACAAGATATTTTCACGAAATTTTGCATGAATTACTATCTGAGCCAATACTATAATATCTGAACAAATTGTTTTGATCAGATCACTGTAGCATATACATACTACATAGCTATCATACAAGCCGTCCGATCATAATCAAATACTCGTATGAAAATTATGTTCGGTGCAGCCGAAATTAACTGTTTTCCATGTTTAAATTTCTATTTTCATGAAAGTTTAAGTTTTGAGCAATCATCTTTTATAATATAAGAAAGAAATTTTTGTTCCATGAGAACTCAAACGAATTCTTATGGAGTCATTTTAGCGTGCTTCATTTTATCGCTTTACGAATATTTGTTTTTTTTTTATTGTTTTCATGTACCATAATAGAAAGACATAAGTATGTATATGTACTTCTATTTTCTACCAATTAGAAGCGTAAGGCCTGAATCCATGATTTCTTCCCTTCTTTTTATCTAATCCTTCACCAAAGTGCTCTTTTCCACAACATTTAAGCAGTGGCGCCACAATGTCTGCATTCAGCGAATATCGTTTGACAAATGTCGCGTAAATTTCATTGCCTAATTTTCATTCAATATTCTTTCTCATTTAAAACGCAGAAAATTTGCAAAATTCTTATTGTCTGTTTTGTAGTTGTGTCTATATTCATACTTTCATATATACTTATATATGTATGTATATATTTGTATATATTCACAAGCAGTTCCAAATGTTATTAGCGTCTGCAGGAAATTGAGCTAACTTGGCATGTATAATTACATAATGTTACCATTTTACAAAAATTATATTTTAATAGCAACTGTTGTACATACTATATGACCTTAAACGCAACTTTCAAAAATAAATTACAATTTCTTTATACGCAGGAATTTTAGCCGTTTTTCTTTGCTTCTAAAGTCTATACATTTTTCTACTCTTTGAAAAGTTGTTAGTTTTCTTTGTCTTTGACAAGTTTATTAATAAATATAAATATCCTTTGTCAATAGAAGAATTAGGAAGCATATGAGAGTTAAATTCCTTGAAGTCAGTTGTTTCATAATTCTTACAAATAATATTTTCTGCATTGTTCTCTTATTATGAAACCTTTGTTCGAACATCCACCGATATTTTGAAAACTAAAAATTAAATGAAATTTATTGTCATGCACTTTTTTTATCACCGCCTTTGTTTGTCAATCAATATAGAATGTTTCAAACTCCGCCATAGAATTTTACAGTCATAATCTACGTAAACCCTGTAGGAACAGACTCCGGTAAGCGTACGATTCTAACTCGCTGAACACTTTTATTGAATGTGTAAGTGTCTTTACTTACCTCCTGCTATTGCTCTGTGTATTTACAGAAAATATATGTGTATACATTTTAAAGTAAAAGTGTTATATGTATTTCATTAGACCACTTTTTCTAACCCAAAAATCTTTCAAATATTTTCTGTTTTTTTTTTTGCCAAGCGTTGGAAAGTAACCAATCGAACAAACTGTACGAGGTTTCCAAACAAATAGCCATAACTGATGCGCAACTTTGAGCTAGTATGTCTTCTGACATATGCGTAATTAAGCTATGACTCTCTATTGATGGAGAAAAGCTTTTTTCTGTGTCAAATAATTTTTTAGTTACCCCTTGGTTTTGAATATTCGAACTTGTATAGTATATTTTGATTAATTATAATTGACTTTAAGTCTTAAGTTTTTCAACATAAGAATAAAAAGAAAAATATATTTTAAATTGTCATTTCAATCATTCACTATTGTGAACTGATGTAAAATATGCTCCACAAAACTTGAAAGAATTAAAAGTGGTGGCTATATCACTTTATTGAGGTATCCGCACTCTCTTACACGAGTTCAACACAATAACTTTGTTATTACTTTTACATGTAATATTTTTGATAAGAGAGCAGAAGCGAGCAGAGAAATGGCGAATCGAAGGCAGCAATACTTGAAGGAAAGTTCTTAATAGGTCTGAAGACAATGTACAAAAACAAATAGTGTTATTGAATTTATCATATCTTTTAATAAAAAATATAATATATTATATTTAGCTCGAATGAATACAGATTGTATAGAAATTGGCTTCCTCAGTGTGCGTTTCTTACAGGGAACTTCCTATATAATCATTCATATAACTCGTGGATATTTCTTTCTTTGGCCTTACCACTTATATATAACCAATTGCTCGCACACGCTCCATTCGAATACAAATTGCACAATGCTTTTACTGATTAGTGGATTTTCTAACGCTGAATACTCACATATACATACATATGAATTTATGCTTATCCTGTGCGTTTTGTTTTGTGGGCATGCGTCAATTTCGTTACAGCCGCAACGCAGCTGGGTGCCATCAATCTTTTTTCAATTCCGCAATTTCGTTTTTAATTTCTCATCGACGTTTAATTCTGCGCTCAGCCTAACTCGTAAAATTTGTAAAATTTTCAGCGTTTGATAGCCTCACATTCCCTTCCGTCAATTCCGTTACCAAACATGCGTTGTAATCGCGTGGTATATTCTGAAAGTGAAGTTTAGCGCTAACTCACAGAGCCACATACATACTACATAAATACATACACACGTATAGCATTAAATTGTAAAATGTAGGTTTAGAAATTTGCTTTGCACTCAGCTAGAAATACATACACGAGTACGTATGTATATGTCCCCCGAAGAGATCTTTGATTTTAATGTCGATACGTCAGCTGCGTTAAAGTCACATTGACAAATCACTTTCACAAACATTCATACATACATACATACATTCATTATCTATCATCATTCTCTGGCTAGCCAAATCCATCAAATTATTAACATACCAAAAAGCAATGAAGGAAAACTTTACTTTACTTTAAAAAGCATTTTAAATTGTATTTTATTTTTGTTCTGTCTACATTTGCTAATCATTGCCTTCTTATGTCATTCGCATTCACCATAACGAACTGTTCACTTCGCCCATTTGCTGCCTCAAGCACTTGCAAGTATGTAATTAATTGCTCCCTCTTTTTGGGTTTTTTATGGAGAGATTTACCGCAATTTTCAATTTTCTCCATAGGTCCACTCATTTTCTCCACATGCTTTTATTTATTGCTGGAGAAGTATAAAAAGATGATTATCCGTGTTGTTGGAATTTTTTAATTTTCTTTATTTTGTGGTTTTATCTTTTTGTGACACTTTGACATGTTTTGGCTATTGGATTTGGTGCCTTATTTTTGGTAACTTAGTGTAGGATGTTATTTCTATTATTTGCTTTTTCTGTATTTTGTTCAAGTTTAAGGTCAGCTATTACAAAAAACATAAATAAAATATAAAAATACAGCAAATAAATTTTTCAAATGTCGATCAAATTTGTCGTCTAATGGAGAGTCATAGGCAATACCTTCGACACGTTTTGTCTCTCTTTTCTGCTGAAATAGCTTAAGTTGCACTTAACACCTTCTGAATCAGTTTTACGGTTTACGATTACATTTATACGCGCATACGTAGGTATATATAATCATATACTAAAGGGTGATCCATTTCGAAGTTCCCTACTTTTTAAAGAAAAAACACAGAAACTTTAAATGTAATGAGGAATGTTTATTGTCATTCGGTAGAAATGTTGGTCGCGGCTACGTCTCAGATGTTTCATTCGATGAGTCCAATTTTCCATGACTCATTCGAGCATTTCGACTGGTAACTGGCGAATGAAAAGCGGGAATTGTCCGCATAAATTTTATACATTACATATCCACTCAGGAAAAAGTGTAACGGTATGATATCACACGGATCGACCGGACTAAAACGTGAAAGTATGTGCTCACCTAAGTATTCTCTAAATAAATGCATTGATTGATGCGATGTGAAAGCCGTCTTGTTGAAACCAAATGTCGCCGAATTCATGAGCTTCCATTTCAGGCATCAAATAGTCGGTTATCATGGCGCGGAGACGGTCACCGTTGACGGTTACGTTCTCATCGGCATCATTTTTGACGAAATATGTACCGCTGATTCCACCGACCCAGAAATCACACCGAACCGTTGTTTTTTCTGGACAAAATGACAGCTCTTGAATCTCTTCAGGTTGCCTTTAATTTAAAATGTGACAATTTTATTTGTTTACATACCCAGAAATAGGCTTTATCGCTGAACAAAATTTGGCTCGAAAACGTCGGAACTTCTTGAAACTTTACAAGAGCCCATGAAAAACTGTTTTTATTTGATTATACATATATCTTCATGAAATTTGGCATAGATTATTGTTAAAGGTATGTAGAGGAAATCCTGCAAATTAATCTCCTATAGGATATAGCTGCCCGACAAAATGAACAATTAAAATTCAGTTCTTATATTCTTCTTTATTTCATTTTATATTTTTTTTATCTTTATTCAAATAAAATTTTCCACAAATTCCTCATTTAATTTAGTTAAAACTTTTTGCTCAGACTACTCGCATTCTGTAGCGCTGCTGTTGATGTGATAATGATTAATGTAGCCTATTGTTTTTTCAATAACGCGTATACATGGTGTCTACTCTGCGAAGGAAAAAAGAAGATTTTTTGCGTAATAAGAACAAATGAGACAAGTTAAATTTAGCAATTTCGTCTGATCAACAGAACTGCGTGGGAGCTGCTGTGTATGCGCCACGTGTGTGATATCATACAAGAGACTGAAACTGTTTTGATTTATTTTGATACAAAGTGGCGTTAAAAAACATTGAAAAATAAACGAACAGTAAAATCAGCAAAAAAGAAAATTAAAAAAGAAGCATCTGGCTGTGTAGCAATGAAGAACTTTTTAATAAATTTGCGCGCAAAAAAGTATGCAATGCTAACTGCAATTTGGTGATTTATCTACACTTTGTTTCTTGTGTTAGTTTTGGGTAATTCTTACACGCTGAAAATCAGGATGCATAGTTTTTTCTAACAGTTGCCTGAGGCTAACAGTTTTGAAAGGAAAGTGTGTGAAAACCAAGAGTTTCGTCCGAACTCATTAACATAAAGCTTTTGCTCTTTGCTATATTCCTAACTTGCTGCTACATGTTGTTTAGTTATAGTTACCAAGTACCGTTTTTTGCTGATCGGCTTGCGCCCTTTTCACTTCGCCACTTTTCTTCACCAATTTTTGCCTCCTATGGCTGATTACTGTGTTACTAATGATGGAAACTTCCATTTTTTGTCCCGTTAACAAGAAAAGCTAGCAATCAGCCGAAGAGCACACACACCCGAGAGCAAATATGCATATATCATCATATAAATGCGCGAATGTCGACACACTTTTATTAGTTTTTCGCACACGATTATTAATGACCGAATGTGAGTGTGCGAATTGGCGGTGCGAGCGGTAACGTACGCATGCAGCACGTCCGGGGCAGCTGCATAATGAAGGAAGCGTATGAAGAAACGCAGGAAAAAGTGGCAGAAAAACAGTCGTAAGAACTTGAATGTGATAGAAGGCCATCGAAAAAAGTAAATGAAATACTGACGCGCACACACATACACACATCCCTTTGTGGCCAACAGCGAATGGGCTGCTTGGCACCTGCAGCACTTGCCACTTATCGTGCCGCAGAGCAGCTTACGACGAAAGCGCGCCCACATGCTTTAGCTTTCACATGAGCTTCACACTTAGGCACAAGCAGCTTTTCCTCTTTTTGCCCTTATTTGTGCGAATTTCATTAATCAAAGCGCTGACTTGGCTCAAATCACTGTCATCATTAAGTGCGAATTTTATTGCAATATTTTTTCTCTAACGAAGCTTCTACTCCAAATTAGCCGAATGACTTTTTGTAAATTTTTGCTTAAATTACTTCTGCTTCTCAGCTTTAATTGAAATGTTTTAGTATTTATGAGTGCGTGGAATTTATATCTAAAGGAAAGCGAGAGGTGGTTGCTCACGCCATTTTATTAGTGGCAAACTTGTGCGAGTCGCCAAGCTACTAATTATGCGGCAACAAAGCCATTAGTGTCTAAAGAAAAAGGGAAAAGTGAAAAGCGCGGGAATTGAAAAAGGTTGCCTTTAATGTGCGCGCCTGTGTCTAAGTGTGTGTGTGTTTCACGTGTTTATTGTCTTTTTGTCGCTTTGAATATTTGCCTTTGTCATTAGCCAATACTAATTAAATTATTTGCTCAATTAGTCACAGCAAATGAAATCATGCATAACTAAAATTTGAATTGAAATTATATGTAAGTATGTAAGCGCATTTGAGTTTAGGTTCTGGAATATGTTTTTTAAGCTATCATTAGGCATAGTTGTATTGAAGAAAGATAAAGGTTTGTGTCTACTTAAATACGGACGGTTGACTGAGATGAGACAAGTAGAGGTAGTAAGCTGCTATATTATCGAAAATGATCGCTTTGATGATAATGAATGTAAAATGCTGTTCTTGGAACTCGTTATGCTTGGAATTATTCAATAAGAAGAAGAAAAACTGGTAAAATTCGTTTGCACCAAAGCTTTAATACCCCTCAAAATAATAATTTTGATTATGATTATCGTTATATGAAGACTAATCTATGCCAAAATATACAAAGTATATCTTTCAAATATTACTTAGAACATAAGTTAATTCCTTTACCATGATATCTACTTAAGCAAGCACGCGCTCACGCCTGAGCAACTGTCTCATAGAAAGCACTCAATCATTTACATGCCAACACCCAAATACACTCAAGATCTGTCAACTCTTTTATCAAGCACACAATTCTACTAAATTCGACTATATATCAAAAATGTGAGCCACACCCCCAAAATGCGCAGCGAAAGGTAAACTCGCATATACATATAGCAGAACAAACACAAACCCACAACTTAACATAAAAGATTGTACACAATTCAAGCAAATATTGCACGTGTATCCTTTAGAGCGAGCGACATTTAGCTTACATCAAAGTCTCTTCTATGCCCACACGCCTAAAAGTATGCTTGTAGATAGACCCTTTTCTTACACTTTTTGTGTTTCTCACTTTAACGAGTGACCTTTTTCCTTCAACCGAGTATCTTATTGTGGTGCCTATTTGTTGCATACCGCATTCAATTGCTGACAGTTATTATTCATCAATATTGGCCGGAGTGGCTTAAGAAAAAAGGGCGCCAAAGTGTGGTGAAGAAAGAGCGCAAGCGAAACAAGGAAAACCTCCATAATAAATGCCATAAAAGGGGTATTCCTGTTTAAAAGCAAAATATGTTCGTTCACTTTATGCGCATTTGCTTTTGCTCTTCAACCCCCAGCGCGCTCTTGCCCGAAATCGTTTGTGCAAATACTAATAAAAGCATAACAAAATGCTTTACCCTAAATTATTTAAATTCTTGTTGTATTTGCATTGACCCCTTTTTTGTGCCACAATTTCGGTATTCCACGGCAAATTGTTAGTTTTTGGTTGTCGCTGATTTTCTTCTTGTTATTGTTGCTACGTTTTTGCCCATTGTTTTGCATTTATTGAAGCACAGTTGCTTTCTTATTTGCATTGACTTTGGCAAATGGCGACGCGGGGCCACAGCATTGGTATTCGTTTGTAATTTTACACGTCATTTATCATTGTTTGTGGAATTTAATGCGTCTCTGCGAATGTGCGTGTGTGTGTGCACACTTCGAATGCAAATTCAGTTGGAAAATTTTGTAGCACTTTTAGTGCGCCAGTTGAGTATTCAATTTAGCATTTAATTTGATAAAAAAATACAGCCAATTTTTAAAAGGGTTCGTCGGCGAAATATTTATGCAAGATCTAAAGGAAAAGTGGCACACGTGGGCGGAGCAATAATCTGGTAGACAGGCGGTGGAATTCAAATATTATAGGCGCTTTTGAACTAAGAAACAGGAGAAAAGTTATGCTTAATTGATTTCGTAGTATCTCTCACAGAAATAATAATGAAATAATGTAAAGTAGGCATGTCTTTACTTAAAGTAACTTATGTGAAATAATTGTCTCAAAATAAAATATTTGAGAAGATTTTAGATATTTGAAGAAATTCTGATTTTGAAACTCCTTAACGGTCTCCCTACCGTGTAAGTTAAGTGCGTATCTACAACATATTAGGCTGTGGGTTCCAAATAAGTTCTACAAAAAATTAAAAAAAAATTATTTCTAATACTGTTTGTTTCTTAGAAATATATTTATGATCTCTGACGGAGCTTCTAGTAAAAAATAAAACCATCAACCGATCGAAGACTGGCTTGAACTTATGTGTATAGTTTTTAATATAGTAACAAGAAGAAGTTCTCGCAATATCATTTTTTATTATTCTTGAACACAGAAATCTCTCAAATATTAAAAGATCCTAACTGCCAGATTTCAGTTAAGCGCAGTATTTCTATATTTTCGGACTTGGTTGCTTTCTTAAAGCTATTAATAATATGATATTCTTTGCCAATAACTTCTTTTGAATAAAGTTTATCTAACAACAAGAAAAAGCTAGAATACCCACTACAAATAAAGTAGTTGCCTTATAGGAACTTGATTTAGATCGTTCAGTTTGTGTAGCAGCTAAAACATAGTCCAATCCGGAAAATAACCCTCAGGTATATTAGCGTTTCTAGGACAATAATCGCTGTAAAGTTTCGTGAAGATATCTTGTCAAATAAAAATGGTTTTCATACAAAGACGTGTATTTGATTGTTCAATTTATATGGCAGCTATATGCTATAGAAAACCGATATCGACGATTTCCTCAAATTAGCAGCTCCTTGGGGAGAAAAGTACGTGTGCAAAATTTCAGAGAAATATTTCAAAAACTTATGATATATTTCAAATATGTACAGGGAGACCGACACACAGAAGGTCTGCGTTGAATCAACAATCAATCAAGCTCAACTTGCGGATCATATATAATTTATAGGATCTCCAAAGCTTTCTGCTGGGTGTGCAAATTAAAGTAGTTCAGGTTATAATTACTACCTTCCATTATTCAGCTTTAAATTTATCCATTCGTACCACTGAAAAGCCTACATAAAATCTGCCGACCTTTCAATGACACATTTCAACGTATCTATTCTCATTTCTGTTCATTATCCTTTGCCATTAATTGATCTTTAGATCACCACTCCTACTAATCGCTGCCGTCCTCTTTCAACTTTTTCCTTCAATTTTCTTGGCTACCAAGTTAATTACCCACCAAATCACATGCTATCCGATTTCTCATAAAAGACAGAAAACTTTTACAAAACCTAAGAACCGTCACATTTAATCAGCGTTTGGGGATCAAATTACGTCTGCATTAGAGAAGCGAGAAAAATGAAGCTAAAAACACACAGCAGCCAAGCAGCCCAAACAGCACCTCAAAGGTATGCATTACAGCAAGGGTTTATTCGTTTTTGAATATGTATAGTATGTATGTACATAGATATGCCGGAGATAAATAAATCCCTGTTTGCCTTCCCTGCAACATGTCACAATAAATTGACCCCAAAACGCCAATCGCCGCCAAACTCACAAGCAAGTGAGGCTATAAAAACATCGCTATGTTTCAACTCACTTTTTCCCAGCTTACATAAATAGAATAGCAGCTTAAAAATTTTCTTTTTGTGCCACGCTCTGATTTCTTTGCTTTTCAATTTCTTCTCCGTGCGATTTTTTTCTCAATTTCTCTGCCACTACTTGAAGACGGTCAACTAGCTGACAACCCTTTAGCTTGACTTATGTAGCAAGGTAGCTGCTGGGTGTCAATGCGGGCGGGCGGGGAAAGGCATCTGAAAGGAAAGGTGCTGTGATTGAGTTCAAGGCATTTAAATACGAAATAAACGACTTTTCTGGCTAATGTGAAAAAATGGAAAGTTTTATTAAAAAACTGTCAAATCAAATAAGAGGAATGGAAATGAAAATGAAAATACTGAAAACAGACAGTGCAAATGGGTGGCAACTTTTAATAGCATTGCTGTAGGCCGTTACAGCGAAAGTGGCATGTGGCAAAGGCAAAAGAAATAGAGGCATGATAGCGCAGGATTTGACGTGTTCGTCAGAAATGGAAAACAAGCAGATTACAGCTGAGGTTTTGAAAGAGAAAATTAGATTTTTTAATGAAACGCAGGTGGATGAGTTCTGTGAAAATTCTGAAAATAGAGGAAAAGCACGGTAATTGCCTAGTTTTTCTAGAAAGAAACTCAAAACTCATAAAAATAATATTTCTGCAATAGTTGATACCAAAAAACTGGCAACAAAAATTGGTGCAATACTGAGCACCTAACGGTAATTCGATTATTCATAGAGTATCGTAGATACATATATACATTTTTTTTTAAGCTCGTAGCCTTATCCACGCAATACCAGATCGTATCGCAAGTGATTGCCATCTTTACTTTATCAAAGTCAAATTGTCACTGCAACTTCATTAAAATATTTGCTTTGTGCTCGTCTTTTAATTTGCAACTTTGTACATGTGTTTTTTCACCTTACCACAGCACAGCTTTCTACACACATTCACACATGTATTTGTAGATACATAGTAAAGTAGACATATCGCTATGTGGCGCTTTGTCAAACAAAAGTTCAAGTCTTGCATTGGGTTTGTTCTTTTTCGCTTTGTTAATTTTGCCTATTTGCTCACTTCAAGGGATTCGGATAACTCAGAAGCGACAACTAAGCAGATAAATTAATTTATGCCCAACTTTGTATGCGTACACACTCACGCTTTTACGCCGTCCATACACACATACGAATGTACTCAGCACCCACTTTTGTGCACTTCTGGCAACGCTAGACAAACCAAAAATGTGGAAATAACCAAATATCACGTCTGATGGCTTTACGGCTAACATGTAACGGTTATATATAGTACCTATACATCTCACTAATATTATTACACATTGCTATGTGCCCAAAAGCGCTAATGTAAGTGTGCATACGTATTTACTTAGTTATATAAGCCGCTTGGAACGATTCATGTGCCAATTTGATTTGCCATTCGGAGCGCATGTGAGCGTGTATAAGTAATCCAGTTATGTGTGGCAATAGGATAAAGCCAAAACAAACCAGGTACATTATTGCAATGACTTTCTGCGAGATTTGCTCCGCAGCACCGTTATGGCATTTCTTTAGAAATTTAATCACCAAAAAATAGAAAGAAAATGGAAACAAAGTGTTTGCCAAAAAAATGTCCTTGAACTCAATTTTACCTTCTACTATACTTTCAGGCGTCAAAAAAATCCATTTTGGGTTCTGCGTTTCTCAGTCAGTCGGGTCTACATAACACAAACGGAGCTTAAATATTAACCGGTATCAACTCGGTAGCGTTCACCGTAATTAGTTGTTTAAAACAACAACAAAAGTATTGGGTCTAGGCAAATATTAAAGACTCCAATCAGTCCAAGTTCGGTATTGTGCATATACCAGCAGGTCTTCTAACCTCTATCCGCTGCTAGTTGGAATGACAGCGCTATTTCATTTCAAAAACAATCCTTCAGACACCTGCTTTTTGGCGTGCACACTTGCACATGTCGGCACGACTCTCCATTTCTCTTAAGATGATTTGGCCGAAATTAGTGTTGATCCTTTGACAAACTCAATGTCAAATTCGCAGCAGTTTTTGCACCTGCTGTCTGCGTTGCCCTCGCCATGCACGTCCTTCTCTAACCAACTCTGCCTGCCAGCGCGTGTGTGCCGAAACTTAAGATTCATCTGCTTTTCGACAGCTAAACTTTTGAACAGCAAATACATGCTTTTTAGTTTCTGTATTTCATTTTAGCTGTCATGCCACGGAGTCATGCCTGTGTCGGCACTTTTTGCACATTCACTTTTGGCGCTTTTATTTCGCTCATTCAGAGTGTCTTCATCGAACAATGTTTTCTTATTTTGCTTTTTATGCTGCTAATGTTGTTGTTTGCTGTTGTTGCTGCTGTCTGAGCTTTGAAAGCAAATTTGTGCTTATCAGCAACAGCGTCCTACGTGCAACTGCAATTTTCGCTTAAACTCTTAGCGCCCGCTATCATATCTTGGTCCATAGTTATGAATGGCGCACCTTTTTTTTGGTTTGTATGCGAACCGTTGAATGTGTGGGTGTGTGCGTGTGCGCGGCAGCAGTCAAAAGGTTTTGTAAGGATAAAGTGTACATATTGCACGCATCCTTAGGAAATTAAAATAGCTGCCAGCTACTAGATATGCGCCGAGTGAAGGATGTGCCGCCAATACGCCCGAATGTAGGTGTGAACTGTGAGCTGTGAGGCAGTGTGTCTCACATTGGCAGGATTAACACGTACGCTAACAAGCATGTGGCGTCTGTGATGTACCTACTTCTACTTTTATATCTACTAATTTTTTGCCTCCTTTGTTGCACAGTCAGCTTGTCTACTCTTGTCTGCTTTAATGTCATTCTCTTTTTAATGCTTCTTTCGTCTTTGATTGCGCCTTTGCTACATTACCAATGGCCCAGCATCTATTTGCCAAATGCTCTTACATAAGCCGTCCTGCATATTTACATACGGACAAATGTGTATGATTGTATGTGTGTGTGTGAGTGCAAAAAATGTAGTTGAATGTGTGTGCGCGTGTCATGAGTTGAGCTGAGCTGATTGCGGCTTTAGCGCAGCGCTACAGTTTCGCCACAAGTCACGCACACATTAGCACATACACGAATACAAACAAGCGTACGCCGACAGACACATATTAAGTTGCTCATTTCTTTCCTTTCATGAAATTAACTTCATTTCGTACTCAAATACATTTTCGCTCCAATTTTCTTTCATTTATTTTTTGCATTTTTTCTTTTTGCATTTCAAATCATTGACACGAAACACCGTGCCACATAATGGTTGTATGCGTGTGTGTATGTGTGGTTGCGCACAGGACATGCCCAGCACTTTCTGTTGCCTCGCAATTCGGTATTAAGCTTACACGTGTTGCAAGCAACACGCAGCCGAAAAATTGTATCAAGAGCAGCTGCTTTAAATTCACCACGACACACAGACATAATCTTATTGACACACACACATACGTACATGCATGCTACAACGTGACAGCAAACACATGCGCTACAGGATACTTCTCCCCGCAGGATTCGCTGCTCCCATGGCCCTTCGTTGGCTTTCATGCTTGCTTGGCTATGTTTGCTCTGCTCGCAAGCGGATGTTGACGCACATGCAGACACACCCTGTACCTACTCACATATGCATGCGGGTCGTAGCAGGGAATATACAAAAAATGGCATGAATGTATAAATTTGTCAAATTAACATGCAATTATGCGGATGAATATTTCGTCGGAATAAATTTTATATATAAATGCCCGGAAAATCCTTTCGGGTATGTCAGGTTAAAATTATATATGCCATGCATGTTATTATATGCACACATGTGTGTTTACAAAAAAATTTCTCTCATATATTTTAGCCCTAATATAACTTATGACTCATTCTGCAGCGCATGTCGGGCGGTCATAAAAATTACTCCCAATTGTAGATACATATCTACGCAGTTGCATGAAGTGAACTTGTAAGTGGGGTGCTCAATTCACCCCACTCTCCACGTGCTGCAGTAACACGAATGCACATATACAAGCACGTTTGTATTGAAAAAGGAGTTTTGCGCATAAGTTACCTACAACTCGAATATTTTAATGTTTTTGTAACAATAGATTTAACACATGGTGACCTCCAGTTTCGCGACTCCGCGTATTTTTGTGCATGAGAAAAATTCTATTGCAAATATATTATATAAAAGAACGCGAAACTTATATTAAGTCACTATGCTGACCATCTAGAAGTTTTTTTTTTGAATTCTCTCGGCGGGTTCTACAGTCCCCAATAAGACTTATTGAGCCTTTAGCGGTATATGTTATATTTTTATGAGTGTGTCACATTGTTTTGATGACTATACAAAATGATAATAATGACCTTGCTTAGGTTAGCTTATACTGGCCCGCTACCACGGATTACATAGACCTACGGGTCCTTAGTAATGACAGATTAGGTTTAATTTTAGGTGAAGTATGTCATTCGTCATACAGGACGTCAAAGCTTTGAACTTTAAGCATGACTTGATATCTAATTCTTATACTTCATCCTGAGAAGTGCAAGGCTCCTACATATTTAAGTCGAGTTCTAGAAAAGGCTACATAGAATCATAGCAGGTGTTCCAGCATCTCTCCATGCTTGCTTCCCTGCACTTTGTGCATGTGTCAACCTTACTTATGCTCATCCGGCTCGCGTGTGTTGCAATGGGTTGAGACCTGTCAATAGAATCCTACCTACAGTGCCTACCTACAGTGCTTTCTGTATGCTTGGTTTTCTTCGGGGCTCTTGCACATGATCTTAGTGATCCCGCATGTCCTTAAGGCGTTCCATCTCACCAAATCTTTTAACCCTTTCGGAAATTCCATTGTGTATTATTTTTAGTGATTTTTATATTCTCAGTAGCCAGACATATGGCAATTTTACCAATCTCCTCAGTTGTTTCGCTTTCCGGAATTAATTTGTGGCCAGGAAGCCAGTATATGGTGAATTCAACCGCTTTTCGTCAGCCACAATCTTTACTGCTTCTCTGCTTCTAAAGACATTGTCTGACGTAATGAGGTATGAGATTATTGCCTTAAAAGCCGCCTGGACATCGGCGTATATATTGATCTTCCTTGTGTTTTTACCTGTACTGTTAGTAATCTTATCCGCTTTCCTAACCGCAAAGACTTCTGCCTGAAAGATACTGCAGTATTCCGATAGCTTAGGGTCGCCTAAGATTGAAACTTATTAGTCATTTTTATCGGTCTGTACAGTAGTTGTAAGCTCCGTTGACAGAAACAGAGATGCTTTGTTGAGAGAAAAGGAGACGCCTGCGCCTGCTGTATACTGTCATAACGAGGCAGCATTAACTGATGTAGATCTCCTCATTTGGATTGCCTGACTTCTTTACTAAAATGATTTTGGGAGCAATGGAAAGTTCAAAAAAATTCTTTAAAGCACGGTACGTTCGAAAAAGTAAAGCAGAAAGAATTCAAACAAAGTTGATAAGAACACTTTCTTTTGAACTTACCCAATTTTCGCATGGCGACAAACAAGTTGCTCGGAAAGGTTATTAATGTACCAGAATCAATTCATTGGAGCTTTTCATTTGGATTGCATTGCAAAATATTAATTTTAATATTTGTAGAGACAGTTGCCCGTTTCTAAGTACTACAAAAATAGTCTTGAATGTTGATTCGAGAAATTCCTCAGCTCTTCAGGGGTAATATAACATTGTACCGAAAAATTATTGGCTTAGAGCTAGAACATATACATTTTTCAAAGTAAAGATTTTACGGCTTAGAGATCTTAAGAAATCGTAATAGTCCACATATGAAAAGACAAACCTTCATTTTCTATTCGATTTTATTTAAACTACTCGATTTCAAAAATTAACATCAAACACAATCACACCTCATGTACCATCGAGCTGTCTTTTGGATTTGATATTTACAATGAATATTATCGATTATTTTTATTATTACAAAACATCTGTACATATAGTCACCTAAAATGCAAAATAACGAAACATCACTTATAAAAAGATTACAGGCGAAGGAAAAACGATATAAATGAAACCACTCATATTGAAACAATATTAGAGTTTTAACGGGTGATTTTTTTGAGGTTAGGATTTTCATGCATTAGTATTTGACAGATCACGTGGGATTTCAGACATGGTGTCAAAGAGAAAGATGCTCAGTATGCTTTGACATTTCATCATGAATAGACTTACTAACGAGCAACGCTTGCAAATCATTGAATTTTATTACCAAAATCAGTGTTCGGTTCGAAAATTTTTTATCGACAAATTTTGTTCAGCGATGAGGCTCATTTCTGGTTGAATGGCTACGTAAATAAGCAAAATTGCCGCATTTGGGGTGAAGAGCAACCAGAAGCCGTTCAAGAACTGCCCATGCATCCCGAAAAATGCACTGTTTGGTGTGGTTTGTACGCTGGTGGAATCATTGGACCGTATTTTTTCAAAGATGCTGTTGGACGCAACGTTACGGTGAATGGCGATCGCTATCGTTCGATGCTAACAAACTTTTTGTTGCCAAAAATGGAAGAACTGAACTTGGTTGACATGTGGTTTCAACAAGATGGCGCTACATGCCACACAGCTCGCGATTCTATGGCCATTTTGAGGGAAAACTTCGGACAACAATTCATCTCAAGAAATGGACCCGTAAGTTGGCCACCAAGATCATGCGATTTAACGCCTTTAGACTATTTTTTGTGGGGCTACGTCAAGTCTAAAGTCTACAGAAATAAGCCAGCAACTATTCCAGCTTTGGAAGACAACATTTCCGAAGAAATTCGGGCTATTCCGGCCGAAATGCTCGAAAAAGTTGCCCAAAATTGGACTTTCCGAATGGACCACCTAAGACGCAGCCGCGGTCAACATTTAAATGAAATTATCTTCAAAAAGTAAATGTCATGAACCAATCTAACGTTTCAAATAAAGAACCGATGAGATTTTGCAAATTTTATGCGTTTTTTTTAAAAAAAAGTTATCAAGCTCTTAAAAAATCACCCTTTAGTTATAAAATGGTTATGTTTTGGTTATTATATCTGACAATCTTATTTGTTGATACGTTGTTTTGCATTTTTAGAGACAATATATACATTCATAATATCAAATACATTTTCTTATTATAATATAAACACAGTTCTTTATATTCTTACGATCACAAATATTTCTCCGTGCATATTTCTGAAACCCGCTTCGATGTTCCTACATCTATGAAAAAAACACCGTACATACATACATATATACTATATACATAGGTGTGTGTTTATAGTACCTAAGATATTTGCAAAATTTTTTCCACAACCCCAAATATTTGAGGTTCGCGAATTCGACACTGAGCAAATATTGAGCGGTGCATATCACATTACAAAGGCACAGCATTGTTTAATAATATTTTTCGGAGACCACATAATTGTTGTTGCTGTTATCTGCACGCTGACGCATATCCGCCAGAACGAAAAATTTGTTTATGTATGTACATATAGTATATACGAGAACCTTTCAAGTTCATAGAGGGACAGACGGTAAAAAGACAAAATTTCGTATGACGGCCGAAAGTTGGTAATTTGACAACAGTTAACGGACTGCGCTACACAAACAAACAGGTAAAAAGTGTGTGTTTACACTCACACACACACACAGCAATTTCGCATGACGAACAACTTCATTCACTCGGTCTCATCAGCTACTGAACTCGTCTTTTTATGGCCACATTTTAAGTAGACTTTTAAATATTCTTACATATTTAAGTATACGTTGACCAGTACATATAAAAGGGACATTGCCAGCAAAGAACAAGCTGCGAACAACAACTTAACTAACAAACAATTACCAGAAACAATTAAAATCAGCAACAGAATGAAGCCTTTAACGCAAACAACACAGGAAGAGCCACGACAAAATCTGTGACGGAAAAAAATTGAGGAAGCAAATGCTAAGAAACCTTTAGAATGAGTGCTTTAACGGTTACTGCTGGTTACAAAAGCGCTCATAAAACAAAGTTACAAAGCTCTAAATTTAAGCGCTCAAAATCAACAGCCGAAGAGCAAAGCCGGCACTAAATGTATGCAAAGCGAGAAAAGAGAGAACATAAAAAACGAAGGAACAACAATCAACTGGGCAGCGAAAGCAACTCTTCAGAAGTAACAGCTAATAAGGGTTTTCGTGTAATTTAATACGCAAATTATGAGCGTCCGCCTGGTTCGCAGCTGTTGCCTTTTAACCCAAAGGCGTGGCTGTTTCTAACGTTTTCCTATACAATCATGGTTTAATATTTGCGAATTGGATTTAAAAAGAAAAAAAAATTAATTAAAAATATTACTGTTGGTTAGTCGTTATTTTAAACAAATTCGAAACACGAAACAGTCAAACTTGCAAACTTATTTTTACAGTTGTTAGTTGCGAAAATGAGTGAAATCTGGCAGCAAATAGGCCTACTGTGTGATTTCATACCGAAAAGTGGACGAAATACCAGTGCGTAGTGTTTAAATATTAAAGTCCATCGTTTCCAACTTATTGAACTTATCAGTGTGGCTTTAGACATGGAAAATTTACAATTGAGCAGTTTCACCATATGACAAATCTTGGAAAAGACCCGTGAATGGAAGATCGACACACACCAGCTCTTCGTCGATTTTATAGTCATTCGCGAAAAGGAACTGCCTATCCGCCGCTATTCGGAACTTGGTATCCCCCTAAAGCTAATACGGTTGTGAAATATGATGTTAAGCTACATTAGAAGCTCCGTTAGGATTGGGAAGGAACTCTCCGAGCCGTTCGGTTATGTTTATAACGTATATACAGTTTATTATGCGAGATATCTTAAAGAGATTCAGTGAGTTTCACCTTCTAGTAAAAGTATGTTTTTTGCTTACAATTGATAAAATCGATTCGATAACAATCTTAGAAGCGATGTGCCTAATGTACGAATTTCAAACTTCAGGGAATTTATAGCACATAAACATTATACCTGTAACGTCAGTCCGACATTATTTGTCAAAAACGACTATCCGAAATTACACATCTAAGGGTGGATATGAGCTTCAGGCATTCTGGTAGGCCAAACGAGTTTTGTGGTATACTTTTCTAACGTTTTTCAAATATTTTCATATTTGAAAGTAAAAGTTAAAAAACTGCAATGATTTTGTAACTGTGGATAATATTTTGATAATAGTTTTCGGAAATGCTTCTGAAGTGAGGTTCAATTTTTACGTTAAAGATTTCACTTGCAACCTCTCTAATTTCATTACAAGCTGGATTTATCTTTCTTCAATGTTTTAACTGTTTAATAAATTTTCAATAATTCTGCTTAAAGATTGTAAATACGATTGTAAAAATATCGATACCCTTTCAAGAATATTTTCATAATTTTCAATAAAAATATAAATATTTTGAGAGTTGAGTATTGATTCTGGCATTACCAGTCACCTTACTCTTACTTCTCTTAATTTGTACATTTTTTAAAGAAAAATACAAACAAACTTTGAAATAATATATTTTCTTCTCTCTTCTTTTCAGGTAACTTTCAAATGAAGATGAAAAAAATGCAATGAAAATATAAATGTGTTGTAAGTAAATAAAACGGAAAATAAAAATCACTATTTTTCACATTTTCTTAGTCACCAGTTTGTCATGCACGACTGCAATTCTTGTAGCTGTAAGTGCCCGCATAAATAATATATAGGTTAAACAACAAAGTTAAACTCCATTATGTATCCACATTTGCACCTAAGTATATACAAACACATGTGGAAAGCTAAAATCAGTTGCATGTAAGCGACTAATGCTACAATTTTACCCGCACAAGTCGGTTGGTTGCCACTTTTTAACAGCAAACAATTAACGTAATGCAAATTAAATCAACACGAACGCGATGAGTTCGGCCAGCCAACATGTTTACATGGCAGCCAGAGACTGGAAGCGTTGTAAAATGTTAGCACATGCTTACAAAGCCAGGTCTACATGCATTTTGTAACTGCAGGGAAATGGGTCTCAAAGCTTTGTCGGGTAAAATTAAGCAATTATTAAGTCAGTGACAATGGACAAATGTAAAAGCAACTGTGCACTAATTAAAAACAACTTTTGAAATTTGAAAACATTTTGTACTGTGATATTTCCGATTTCTAATCGAAAGCGATAACCGTCTGTCTAGTCGCGTATTTTGATAACTTTATCTTTATGGCAGCTATTTACTAAACTAAATGACATTTCTCAAACATCCCTGGAATATATACCGAAAGTGTGTGCCAAAATACCACGCTAAATCAACGTTGTGAAGGGTATAGGTATAATTAAATTACTATACAAATACAAGTATAAGATCTACTGTCATGAGGAATGATTTTTCATGTCCGAAATTTGTCGAGTTAAATTCTACCTCAAATTAATAAAAAATAATAAATAAATTTTTCCCTTTCATTGCTCCACCTTTATTGGTCTGGGAGTTGCTTGTACTTTCCACTCTGAAAATCGGCTGAGCTTTAAAAATAGTTATGTCTTACAGATCCTAACCTCAATGATATTTCCATTTAAATTGCAAATTCGAATAAAACGTTTGGGCTGGATCTGGTTGTAAGGATGTTGTTCACTGAAATTGAATTGGTTATAAATTCGCTGGGCAACCAACTTATAAAATGAAATATTTTTTTTTCTAAACAATCTACAACGAACGAAGATCTTCCTAAAGAAAAAATATTCAAACTCATATAAATCTCTTAAAAAGGTGACAAAGGAGTGAAACCACCGGTTCAGGTAGTCATGTGGAGATATGTCAAAAACCTGTTTTTGTTATTATTGTTTGTTTACTGGCCATTGTGACCATGTGTAACTGCATTGCGTTCCATTTGGTTATTAGACGCCCTGTTGTTGTTGTTGTCACACCCATGAAGCGCACAACGCCAATGCAAATGCAACTGAAGTGGCAACATGAGCAACTTGGCCCAAATTGAATATTGGATCGCTGTTGAGTGGCAAACAATGGTAATGCGTGAACAAAACCAAAGAAACTAGCAACGCACACATACATACATATATGAAATGTATGTGTAAAACTTTGAAAGTTAGAGTGAACATCGTTTAGGCGTGAATGCGAGCGACTACTGTGCAGATGAGCCGTTGTTGGTTGTTGGAGCGACATTTTCAATTAACACTAATGCACTAAACAAACACGGAGTGGAGACGCAACAAAAAGTTACTGGGTGCAGACGCCGACCCAACAAATATCAGCAACGTCAAGCGCAGCGACTGCAACAACGCCCACTGCGTAACAATTTTAGTAAACAACAATTCGGCACAACAGTCCGAAAGTTGGTAAATAAGCAGGCAACAAACAATTGGAAGCTGCATTGCAACAACACATGAATGTTTTTGCGGAGGTGTGTGCAACTGTCCACCGTTTATGTTATTGGTGTTGTGCAGGGTGAAGCACTGCATCCATTGCTATAACCAATAGAGTGTTTTAAGTGCTGCAATGGAGCTTCTGGTGAGTTATAGGTACATATTTACGCTCTATTATTGTTGCGAGTTGTTTACTTCCTTTTCAATTAAATTTTATGTTAAACGTTTTTTCTTCCATTGAACACAAAAAATTGCATTCTCTGTGTTTTTAACTCCAAAAGTTGTCAATAATATTTGTATGCCTTGTTTTCAGATATGTGGCATTATGTTCGAAAAAATATTTCAGGCGAGTACCACTGCGGCTGGCTCGAATAATTTCCAGCGGAGACCTCTTTTTACAGCAATATAGTATTTCCGATGAATATTCTCTCACACCCATCAACATCCTCCAATTAAGGCACGAAAAAGTCATTGGCAGGGTAAATTTTTGAAAAATATGGACCAAAGATGCGTTCTGCCCATAAAGCAGATCAAACAGTCACTCTTTGAGAATGTAACTATGGTTTGCGGATTATCGTCACTTAAGATACAACAATTTTGTATATTAACACACCCACTTCAACGTAGACCGTTTCGTTTTGGGCCTATTAACCGAACATACTACGCGTTTTCTAGTTTGTAAGCCCTCAAATCAAGATCCTTCAGCAAAATCTTACATAAAGTGGATGAGCTCAGCTCAAATTTTGCAGGCGATGGCGGATGAACACATTCGTGTGTTTTTTGATACTCTGTTTAACATTAGCATTATCCGATTCGGAGGGTACTATATGGTGTCTTTTAAGATGTGAATTATCTACTAGAGTACAGGTGGTGCGAAACCGATCCATGATTGCTCGGTCTCAAAAAGCACCAGTTATTTGAGTTTTTTGTTTGGAGCAAGTTTATTCAACAGCATTAGATTTATTGTTTTGCGGTCAAGGACTGTCACTCTCACACCGTGTTCTCTTATACAAATATCAAGACCTTGCATTAGTGCTTTAAAAAAAAGTGGGACTTTTTCGAAAAGCTTATTGAAACACAACCAGCCCAGCTCAATTTGACTGGACATGAACTCTTCTGTTATAAAAACCATTAGCTCTAGTATTATTTTGGAGTATCAAACGGAAGTTTCTTGAAAAAAGGGTCAAAAAAGCAGTTTAAGCAGACAAAGGGCATCAAGCCCCTAATTCTCACATACTCAATGCTTTTTTCATTTTCTGCTTTCTAGGGGTATAATAAAAAACTTAACACTTATGTAATATCTGCTAGTAACTGGACATGCCTTATCAATCGATCATATATTACACATTAAAATCAATTCAGAGAAATATCGCAAAGTGCAATAACAGCAATAAATAAAGCATAAAGTCTACAGTAAAAAAATGAATTGCTAAAGTGCAGAAAAATCACTTGAAAGTCGCAGCAGAACGAACCCATAAATAAATATTTGCGCATACACACCTTCATTGCAACAACAATTAGTGATTTTAACGGGAAAATCCGCGAAAGAAGCAGGCGATTACGAAAAAATGCCTTATCAATAACAATAAAACCGCACAACAACAAAAAATTAAATAGAAATATATAATACAAAGCCACAGCATAATGCAGCGATTCAAGCAAAACAACAACAACAACAACGTGTTTAAAAATAAAACAATGCTGGCAGAAAACAGTTGCAATAAACATACGAACCAGTCAGCGACACGGCGACTATTGCCGACAGCTTATCAGCAGCAATAACAGTAAAACAAATAAATGGATGACCGTGTGCGAAAGAGAAGTTGTGAATAAAGGGAAACTTACAAAGGAAAACACTTATCACACCGAACCTACTTTTGCGTTCATGTACATACATATGTATGTACTATATGTGGTTGCCACATATAAGGCTTGAGAAAATAACAATAAACTATTGCCGCACATGCGATGGTGTAGGCAGTCAGCAACAACAACAACCAACCGGCACTCGCATCGGCGCATAAAAACTCGTTAAGGAAAATTAACTCACAAATTGCCGCAGTCAATAGTTGTGAATTGTCGCGCCACCCATACGGCGAACCATGGAATTACTTATGCAAAACTGGCGGCTCGACGCAACGTGGTTGACTGAGTGCGCCTGACGCGACCGGCTGAGGAGCCAACAACTGCAAGAAACGCGCCGCCGCACTACGCGCACCGCGGAACTATGAAAATTTTCACTGCTGACTTTAAAGTCATTGTTGTTGGCGTGCGCTGTTTTGTTTTTGTTACAACGAGCTTGTTGATGACGCGAACGACAACAGCGTTGATGTCGATGGCGGCTGATGCCATCATAATGGTATTCAATGAATTTTATGCAATTTTACATTTACATAATCGATAATGGCAGCAGTAAAAGCTGCAGTGCCGCAACAACCGGAGCGCTTTCGGTATGTGTGCAATGTATATACTTACATACATATGTATAGGTATGTATGTACGTAAATATTTGCGGGTATTTATATACAGATGCAGCATAAAAAGCATAGCTCTGCATGCCATATGTTGGCTAGGCCATCGCGGCTGGTCTAGTAAGCTTGGAGCTGATGTTGAAGTCCTTTATTTTGTAAATATACTAGGCCAGCAACTTGTAAGCGGTCAATGTATGTATAGACGTACGCATCCTGCACAGATTCTGCTCAAGTTGCTTGTGTAATTCCCGCCGTCATCGCCAAAAGCGGACCGGTTGAAAATTGGTGTTTGTAAACTAAAAATTAGCCCAACAACGACGGCAGTGTATACAGTGGGCCATAGCTTTGTAGGAAAGTAATAAAACATCCATAAAAACATAGTTGTTACGGGACGGGGCTTAAATCCATGTTTGCCAACTCAGGCGAACTTGTATCAGTTCAGCCCCAAATTTGTTGTTCCTGTTTGCTGTTGAAAGGGAGTGTCTTCATTTTCGAAACACCTAAAACTTTGTGGGCTGAAAAGTGTTTGGCGTAGCGATTTATCGTTAGTGTAAAGTGTCGAGACCTCCAAAGTAGACGTTTGTAGACAATCTTAACCTTCTCGTTTCAGTCACATCGTTGGACTTGAAATACATAGTATCTTTGGGCCAAATCTGAAATGGTAATTTGTGATATAATTTCTTAAATTTATCACTCACAAAACATTGTACAAAGGGCGCAGCGTTGTCTTGACGAGTGAGTAACGCAGTACCCACCGCAACGAAAATATTTTCATTTTTCATAGTTCGTGAATCACTTGACCATGCATTTGCGAGTGCAATTATATCAGCCAACTCAGTCAACTTACGATACATTTTAATGTATTTTCGCGATTCTTCTTATTTATTGTAATACGATAGATCCCTTGAAGTCAGGAATCGGAATCGGTTGAATAATATTTTAATTAACAGAGATTTCTATTAAGTATCTATTAGTTCCTTAGGACCGAATTGACGAAACTACCCCGAACTCTTGTGTACGTTGTTATCTCCACTTCCTTTCTTAAGCATATGTAAAACTTGTTAAGTTTAGGTTACAATGTGTAAAATTTACATATTTATTTTTTCAGTATATTGAAGGTTCGGTAGCAACGCGACTTGCTGTGTTAAAAGTATTTTGGGACCCACAAATTGAGTACGATTACAGAAAATGTCATAAAACTTTAAAATCTTTCTAGTTAGGGGATTTCAAAAGGGAATCATACCAAAGCCTTTTCCTTTTTTTACAGTTCTTTATTTACTTTAAATTTACAATCTTTAGTAGTTACTGATATATTTTCCAGTATTTCGACAAACATTTTAAAGTGTCTAGCCCACTGTGCACGATGTTTGTTGCATAGAAATATGTATAATATGTGTGCAACAATGTATTGAAAATACCGGCAACAAGCACTATCAACCAGATTGGAGTATCGTCTAGGCAAACTAACTCGTCCGTCGCCCAATTGTTCAGCCGGCCGGCCGGTTTTATGGTGTAGTCTACTGATAAATTGAATGTTGCACAAGCAAATAGCTTTCGCGCCCTATGACCAAATAACTGGCGCTATATGTAAGCGTGAATACCTTGTTGTTGTTTGTGGCATGAAATTTTAGGAAAAGAAACATTCATCTGCTGTTATGTACTGCATATACTCTCACTATTTTCGCGGCAACACAATGTGTCACCGTAAAGTGCGGCGGTGGTGTGACCAATCGACAGTCGCCGCCTTTAACTCAACCTTATGTTTCTATTTTTACTTAATTTGATTACATACGCCTACTCCTACTACTATTTTTCAATTGCTTGCCGCTTATCTGTTCGGTTTCATATTACGGAAGCAAAATGTGCAACAAATTATATCAGGCGCATGCGCTGTGTGGAATCTGGAAGTTGAGTGCGCCGTTTCAAGCCGCACGCACACATACACATGAGTGCTATCGAATTCGACACTTTTTGTAGTCTGCGTACTGATTTTTTGTGAGCCACAGTTGCCTGGCACTCGGCATCTAGCAGTAATGCCTTTGGTTTTATGTTTCAATAGCGAAAATAACTTGAATTTTTTCAGCCGAGAAGTAATTTCACTTCATTTGAAATGTAAATAATACGTATGTATGTATGCATATGCGGTGCTCGAAATATATTTTTATTCAAATCATTAATTTTATTCGCAGCTCACAATTGTTCATTAAACTTTTCATCACTTTGTGTGGCAATGTTAAAATCACAGTTACCGATTCTTAGCTGAAGTATGGACCATATATACTTTTGGTTCTGTGTTGAGAGAGGGTAGAGTGTAGATATTTTATTTAAAATTTAGTCTAAAATTTAATGCGTTGAATATTCTCAGAGTTGAAGCATTTTCATTCATTCGGACGACATGACCTAGATAGCATAACCGCTGTCTCTTAATTCCCTGAACTATTTAAATGTAGTCGTACATATATCTGGAACAGCTCATCGTTTCATCGAATGCAGCATTCGCCGAAAACTCAGAAATAAAACTTTGAATGGAAGAGGTCTATGTGGGGATCATAATCGAAAAATTTACTATGAAAGACATGGCTTAGATTCGGTATTTATATACTGAACTGGGTATATTGAGTTTGTCGTGACAACCATAGTCGAATTAGCCAATTGCTTCCGTGTATACTCGAAGCAGTTACTAAGTTTTTGAGATATCGATCTTAAATTTTACACGCCTGCTTCTCTCCAAAGAAGCTGGTCAGCGGTTCAGAACCACCAATATCGAACCACTGTGGCCTATAGCTGCCATACAAACTGAACAATAAAAATAAAATTCTTGAATGGAATATTTTGTATTTGTAAAGGGTATTATTGCTTAGGTGCAACCGAAGAGCTTGTTTTTGTGTTTTCCTAAATTCAAAGCCGCGCTTCACACTACACTAATGTCTACATCTACTATCTGTTTGGCTGCCACTATTATTAATGCCCAACAATTTGCTTTTGTATCCAACATGATTTCACTAGCACATAGCCTGAGCTTTTTTCATTTGTTTATTTATTTATTTCACAGTTCGAACCCAGCCATTTTTTCATTAATGGCTTATGTCTATGCGCCTGCACATACATGTCTATTTATGTGTTTATATAAGTATATAGTGAAGTGTAATGCCACAATGGGTGGCAAGTGGGACGAGTCGCTTCGTTGGAGCTTAAATGTGATTATGTGCAAAGCAGTGCCGGCGTGTCTTCATAGAAACACAAATGAGTAAACACAGGGGAGATACCAAGTAACGCATACACACATACAAACGCATAAGTGCACACGTGTGTGAGTGCTTGGGAATGTGCATTGATTGGTATGTAATATTTTTCCCCAGCTTTTAGTAATCCAACGACGCGCACATGTCGCTAGAGTGGCTAGTTGCCTCCGTTGCTGGTCAGTGTGCGCCCGTAAGACCGACATGCCGACAAACAAGCGGCGCAGACCTGCAGACGGGCGGTGAGCTGGAGCGTTCTGCGACCAGCGTCTGAGTGCTCCACAACCATACACTCACGCACACACATGGTATATGCATTTGTAGGTGTGTGCGTGTGTGCATTAAAACGTGTAACCACAACATGTTGTAATTAACCCGGTTGTCATGTAAATAAATCAAAAGTCTTATCCTTTTATAACTTTTTGCTTTTTGATTTCATGCGCTGCTTGCTTTTTACTTTTTAAAGCGCTTTTTGCTCGTTCCTTTTTTACATCGTCGCTCTTCGTTTTTTCATACTTGCGCAGCAGCATACTATTCGCTAGGGCTGCATGGCTTTAAAAGGGCTCTTGCCCCAGCCACCGGCACCGCCACCGCCATGGTTGCCAACTTTGCGTTGTGCTGATGAAATTTAGCTGCCAGCAGTGATGTTGCTGCGCTGCTCTGCAGCTTTGCGGGCTTCACAGTAGTCAATGCTATCCGAAACAGACTTACCCACACACACACACACATACATATGCGCACTTTGCGCCAATACCCGAGGCAATTGTAAGTGACAGCTTTTGAGTGGGGCGCTTTTGTCAACTGTAATTGAATTTTTTTCATTGTAAATTTAATTTGTCCTCATTGTTGTTGTTCAACATAGGAGCAGTTGTTATTATTGTTGTTGCTGTTGTTGTTGATTTTGCAAGAGTCTTTACTCTGGCTGCTATGCTAACGAATACGTGTCTGACAGCATCATGTAATGTGGCATGTCGGTTGCGGTGCTGTTGTTGTTGGTGTGCCGGTGTGTTTGTGTTGAATTTCCCATTCTCACTGCCGGTGCATGTAATATGTAATTTTCATTTCGGATTGGCTTGCCGGCGATATTGGGGCCCAGGTAGGCGTGTGTATCTTGAGGATACTTCATGATTTATTTATTTTCATATGACAGATTTTATGCTCGCTGCGTTGGCTGACCCAAGGCCATCCACTTACGCAATCGCACACAGTAAACAACAAGCCGGTGTACGCACTTAAGCAAAGGCCTGGTGGCCGTGCATTTCCTTAGTGGGCATATTAAATTATTTTCAGCTTTTTAATTATAAACGATAAGGTTGTTTGATTGATGAGCTGCACTGATTGGTGGCATTATTATGGAAACTGTTGCTGATGTGCTAATAAGTAGGTTTATAGGGCTTAAATTGGAAAAGGCAGGTTCTTGTAGAATTTTAGCGCAGTTTACAACCGGTTCATGTTTCTGTTCCTTAGAGTTGTTAGGAAAGAAGTGCGTTAAGGTTGGAAAGCTGAAATTATTTTGGTAGCGTTAATAATTTGTGGAAATGGGATTAATCACATTATGATAATTCAAATAGTGAAAACTAGTCTACTTCCGAACTTTCCCTTATTGTCAAATATATTAGGGTATGTCTTTTTCTTTAAAGCTTTCGTTTGAAGTGACAGTGTACACGCTTCATATAAGCTGTTTTTTACTACTCTGCTCTCTTCTCATGTAAACAACTTTACATTACTTTTATTATCTATGAGATGATTAAACTGGTATAATCGCTTGATATTATCTCTCTAACCGATTAAACCCGTGTATCGTATTTATGATATTTGTATGTTAAAGGTCCGTTTACTTTATTATTACTCTTCTGACAGTTCCATCCTTATTCGGAGTTGGAACTTTACGGCAATAAATCACGAATTTTGACGATTTGAAATTCTCCAAAGTTCTTAAAGTATGACTCGTATAATCTAAGTTATACTATGACAGTTTATAACGATTATGATAATTGCTCGTTCTATTTACCAATTTCCAACGCCATTAAACTTTTACAACCACTAGGCATGTTATCCTTAATTGTTGCCAGTTGTTTGTTCGATTCACCACACTTTTAAAGGTGAGAAAACTTTTCTTTTTGCAGTCACTGTATAATTTATGCTTATTATCCTTTGTCCGTTTATGGTTTACATGGCAGACGGTGTTACGAGTCTTTACTTTTTAAGGAGCTTTGATATTGCCGACATAATTCTAATGGGAGCCTGAGAATGGACAAGGCTTCATAATACATTCTACATACTCAATTGAGCACCTTAAAAACATTTACGAAATATTTGTAACACCCTAATGTTGTGTTAGAATGGGGCGCTTAAAGTATACTAATGTTTTGAAAGTATAATAGGGTTAGATAATGATGTGAGAAATTTGTTTGAGACTCTTTTGTGGTCAAAGTAGATAACAGCACAATAGAAGCTGTAATTATGTAAATTAAAGCGATGATAAAGATATAACATAGGTGTATAAAGGTGTGATATGCAACATGTAGCTTGTATATATATATTATACATGCAAATATGTAAGTATGTGTGTGAATTCAGTTACATTCAAATTTAATTACTAATTTAATATACCTTCATATATGAGAATGTGTGTGTATTTTCTTAGTCTTCTACACATTAGTACAGTTGACACAATTTCCGAGACAATGCGTTGACCAACAAAAAGAAGAATCGCCTCAAGGCAACAAAACCGACATACGTTCTCAGTAGAATAAAAAACCCAAAGAAAAAATTACCCAAAGTACGAATCACGTTTTTTATTAATAGAGTGTTTTGCTCATAACTCGTAAGCTTGACATAAAACTTGTTTTCTTTTTTGCTTCTTTTGTGTATTTCTTTTAAAATAGTTGTTGGTAATGTTTTTTTTTTTTTTTGCTTTTGGCTGCGGCTAACCCGTTGCTCAATCTTCAATCTTGAAATAATTAAAAAATAAAGACTCGTTACGCACAAATGAAGTGCTTGCCACTAAATGATAGGGAGTGCTGCCGAGACAATGTGGTGAGATGTTATTTTTGTTGTTGTAATGACTGCGGGCTTTGATGAAGTCAAGCAGACCACAGAAGAGGAGCACTGAGGTGGATATGTTAACAACCCACACACGCGCATAATAACAAAAGATATGATATCAACAACAAGAACAACAACAAGCGAGTATAGTGTAAGTAAGTCAAATGAACAGAGCAACAACCACGACGACAACAGCATGAATCATAAAATATTATGAAGTATGAAGTACGAACCATGTAATATAACAAGAGTATCAAAACGGCGCATGGAAAAGTGAAACCACGCTTCACTCACACACACGCATATACATATATATTATACATATGTATCTGCCAGTGTGTACTTGTTTGTTTTAATAAATACAACGAACAGCAGTCAGTGCACGCACACAGACACACAGACAGAGTAGACTAAGATCATGAAGGGTTAATCAACGAGATGCGCAACAGGAATACAACAACAACACAAGTGGTGAAAAGAAAATATAAAAAGTAAGAAAAAAACTGTATCAAAATACTGAAGGCAAACAACGCTGCTTTCCGACACACACACACACGCACATACAACAATACATCCATGCATCAGCGTATGTATATATGCATGTGCTGAGTTCCTGCGCGCTTTGAGTTGCGGCGCGTTTCTTATTTATGACAAGACACTTCATCATAATCAGCACATGACACAAAGCAGGCAAACAGTCAGTTAGATCCTAAGGAGCTACGCAGCTCATACCGGAGGCTGTACGTGGAATTATGTAGGCCGCGCTGGGCCGAGCATAGGGCAAGTGGCAGTGGTGGCGGACGCTCGCGCCGCTATGTTGCAAGAGTAGGCCGTTGTGGCCTATTCCGAGCCACATAAAGGCGGGCGTTGATAATATGCGCATGTATGCCCCCACTCATATGTTTGCCAGCAATATAAAGGACAGCAACAACAATGGCGCGGCAAAAATGCTTGTGAACAATATTAACATTAACAAGCTTGCAGTAAAATGTGGCATGACCCTTTTTATGCTGGCTACACTGCCATGCTCGCATTGCAATGCAGTGCGGTTGCCACTTTTGTTGTTGTTGTTGCTGTTCTTGTTGGTTTTTGGCTCTTTTTGCGTGCATTAATGTTGAATGAGTTTAATTGAAGTACACTTGCTATCTCCTTGAACGGTCCACACACACACATGCGCGTCGGCGAGCGTTTGCACAATTGCGTCTAGAATTCTCGAGAGTGTAGGAAACTGAAAGGTGAACTGGGCTGGCGTGGTAAGTGTCATGCCTATTTGCTCAAATTGCACTATGCAACCACACCAGCAACAACAAAGTGTAAGAACTTGCCAACCACAATCAACAAAGTCAACATTATTTTGTAAAGGAGCAACAGGGGTTTGGACTTTATTTATCCACACAAATACACACATACATACATGAAGTAAAAAGCGCTGTATTTATTTATGTCTTACAAAATTATATAAAATGCGTGAAAATTTGGTTTTACTGCTTGTTGGGAACGCCTGATTGTCCTCCGGAGTGTCGGCGATGTAAATGATTGGGGGATAGAGCGCTGAAAAGATTTTGGGGTGTGATGATGCACATAATTTAGTCGAGCTAATGTAGATAAGGAGAACTCTCTGTAGCAGGTTTTAGTACAGCGTTACTTAGCGAGCACTTGAGGAAAAAGTTTAATGCGCTTGCACTAGAAAGTGTTATACCAAGACGATGGTACGTACTATTTAGGCCTTTCATACTTAATACGGTAACGTATACGAAATTTTATAATAGAGGAATATTATGGTTATCAGAGAAAGTTAGGATAGAATCAAAGTTTTATCATAAAATAAATTTCCACACACTTTTTATTGGTATCAATATTTTTATTACCCGATTGAAGAATCTTAAACCTTAACCATCAGTTATCAACGCAGGCATTATATAAACATTTATGGTACAATTAGAGATTACTTATCTTATAAACGACACCTTTCGAAACAAGCAGGCTATGACTTTGTGGTAAACGCACATTGAATATAATTACCCACTTTAAATGTTCACCCTAATGTACCTGCGAATAATCTCTTTCAGGTATTCAAACTATTTTAAATATTAATGTTACACCTGATTATAACAAAAGGTTATTCTTGAATTGTTTCGATTAGAGGCGCATTAAAAACAAGTTCGGTCGCATCTTAATATGAAAAGGGAAACTGTTGTCATAAAGTTCATATAAATATAAACGTAAATTACATTTCTATGTAAATAAGCATGTATGCCCCCAGTGAGTCAAGCGAACATTTAAAAACTAGTTTCAAGCCTAGTTATATAAATAGGAAAATGTGTGGCCCTTAGTAGATATTACAATGAAGATACAAGTATAATGTATTCAATTGATGATCTGTAAACACAAAAAAGCCAATAACAATATACTCACGATTTCTTCTTTTTCGACCTTTATTTGCTTCAGGCTTGTAGCAATGGAAATTTATCACCCTTTTTTTGTCTTTTACTGAAGCCTGGGGAGACATAATTTCTGCTAGAGAACTCGTTTAAACGTTATAGAATTTCGTACATCCAGGTCCTGCGCGATTCCTTGATCCACAGTTACGCCTTAGAAACTTTCAAATCTTGCAGTTCTGCTCCATGTTGATTGAACTGTTAAAATTCGAGCATTAGTTATGTGCACAAAGAGGGCGCTTTGAAGAAACTGTCGTAATTTGATGACTTGACACATAGTAAAAGTAGACTTATTTGAAGTCTGTATTGGCTTACTGGAAGCTGCCTTGCTTACGACGTGAGCCTACCGACTCAGGCGAATACATATGCCACGTTGCTAGAGGGATTTAGTACAATTCACAACCTCTCCGAGGTATGTGGAGAGTCCCCTGGAGCCGGTAGTGTTGCTTTTTGACTTTGTGGAAAGCGCCTAAGTGTAGGCAATTATTATTTTTATACTCTCGCAACAAAGTTGCTAAAGAGAGTATTATAGTTTTGTTCACATAACGGTTGTTTGTAAGTCCTAAAACTAAAAGAGTCAGATATAGGGTTATATATACCAAAGTGATCAGGGTGACGAGTAGAGGTGAAATCCGGATGTCTGTCTGTCCGTCCGTCTGTGCAAGCTGTAACTTGAGTAAAAATTGAGATATCATGATGAAACTTGGTACACGTATTTCTTGGCTCCATAAGAAGGTCAAGTTCGAAGATGGGCAAAATCGGTCCACTGCCACGCCCACAAAATGGCGGAAACCGAACACCTATAAAGTGTCATAACTAAGCCATAAATGAAGATATTAAAGTGAAATTTGGCACAAAGGATCGCATTAGGGAGGAGCATATTTGGAAGTAATTTTTTTTGGAAAAGTGGGCGTGGCCCCGCCCCCTACTAAGTTTTTTGTACATATCTCGGAAACTACTATAGCTATGTCAACCAAACTCTATAGAGTCGTTTCCTTCAGGCATTTCCATATACGAGTACAGTTCAAAAATGGAAGAAATCGGATAATAACCACGCCCACCTCCCATACAAAGGTTATGTTGAAAATCACTAAAAGTGCGTTAACCGACTAACAAAAAACGTCAGAAACACAAAATTTTACGGAAAAAATGGCAGAAGGAAGCTGCACCCAGGCTTTTTTTAAAAATTAAAAATGGGCGTGGCGTCGCCCACTTATGGACCAAAAACCATAACTCAGGAACTACTCGACCGATTTCAATGAAATTCGGTATATAATATTTTTTTAACACCCTGATGACATATACTAAATATGGGCGAAATCGGTTCACAACCACGCCTTCTTCCAATATAACGCTATTTTGAATTCCATCTGATGCCTTCTCTGTATAATATATACATTAGAAACCAATGATCATAGCGGAATAAAACTTTACTCAAATACGGTATGTGAGCTGAGGTATCCCTTGTGGAAAAATTGTTGTGATCGGACTATAACTTTTCAAGGTCCCTGATATCGAACACAAAGAACTCAGTGCCCAACCTAACCTAACCTAATTTTTCACCGAAAATATCGGTAAATCTCTCAGAATTTAATTCTAATTAATTTTACAACAAAATAAAAAAATATGTAAATGACGGATAATGAAGTCTCGATTATCACTTTATCGTGCGAGAGTATAAAATGTTCGGTGACACCCGAACTTAGCCCTTCCTTACTTGTTAGATTAAGGAAACGTACGAAATTACGAGTTCTTACAAGGATGGTTTTTTATTGTATAAATTTAAGATTTTATATAGAAAAATTCGATTTTTTTAATGAAATATTCTATTAATATTTCATCTATTAATGCGATTGATTAAGACATAATAATCACTTTATTTTCTCACAGAATAATTCATGTTGATTTCGATATTCAGATTTAAATGCTAATTTAGAATCGTGTGAGTATGAGTTAAGCGCTACTTCAAAGCAATAAATCATCGCCGCCTACACAGCTTGAAATTAATTTTTTCTTGTGCTGGCGTGATGTTATTTTCACGATTGATGCTATTTTTACAAATATAATCAATCGTTTGTGCACTTGTATGTACCACAAGTGTTAGTTTTGCTCAAACAAGAGTTCATGTGCCAGCCCTTTTCTGATTTGGCTACGTCATTACCTACATTCGACATCATCTGCTGATCTGCTTGAATGTTTTGTCTTTGATTTTCTTTTTTAATAAACAGGTTTGTACTATTTTTTTGAAGTTTCATCCATTCCAGAGTGGTTATTCAGCGCTTTCGTTCTTTTTTTTTTTTGATTCCACCTTGAAATTGTTACTTAACTTGCAGAATTTTTTTTATTTATTTTATCGCATCTCGCTGCCACTGATTGTTAAGTGTTTTGCGTGGGTTTTTGAGAATTAACGACTATTCCCATTCATGCTGGATAATACTGCTATTCTTGTTTTATATATTTAAAGAATATACGAGTATGAACTTGAGAAGCTACAGATTGAGTGTTTGGTTACACAAAAACAAAAACCAACAAACAAATATTTAGTTTAAATTTAGATTTTTTGTGATTTTAGTTTCATACTGTGTTGACTGTCTGTTAAACGACTAAAAACTGCTTCGTTGAATTTACACAGATCTTAATATTTTAAGTAAACAATGCAGTGTGCTTGGAACATACAAAGATAAGTTTACAAAATTTCTTTAAACTTTTTTTTGTACAAAATAAAAATAATAAGCCCAAACACTTGCTTATCTGAACATTTCACGTGCATTTTAAGGTTATTTGTGAAAAACTAGAAATTTGAAATTTATATAACATTTTTTCTGTGGGAAACTTATTTTTGCAGGAAACCAAGACTAACGGTTTTAGGCTCTTAAAAGTTCAGCCACACCCCTTCCTTTCCTATACCTCCCATGAGTTATTTTTTCCTTCTTTGTTGTTACCTTTCACTATATCTATATATTTCATTCTTACTAAACAAAAATTCTGCAAAATTAAAAATTATATGAAGTAAAAATATAAAAGTGAAAGCTTTCAAAAGCTTTTATTCATAATTACATTGCCTTCACCTGCCTATTCACTTTCACTATATCTGTTTCATTCTTACTAAACAACAATTCTCCAACACTAAAAATTATAAGCAAAAAAAATAAAAAGTGAAAGCTTTCAGAAGCTTTCATTCGTAATAACATTGCTTTAATAATTTTATTTTGTTAAATTTCTGACTGTATCTTGTTGTGCTTAAAATCAAGGATATTCCATATTTTTGTAAGAAAGTGAAAGCTTTGGCTTTTAAAGCAGCCAACTAACAAGTACACACCTTTTCTGTAGCGTTTGCATTTCTCAACGGTTGCCATGTGAATTTATGTAATCATCATCGGCATGTGATAACACGTTTTTTAAATCTTTCCGCGATTTATTTTAGCTTTCTTATTTGAATAATAAACGCACTGACTGTCTTCAACTCGCCCAGCACACGCCCACACGCCTGAGGTGGCATCCCAATCAGCATTTGCCAAATATTCCAAACACATAGTTGTTGTTGCATACATGTAGAGATAAACATATGTACATATCTACACTTTGTAAATAAATTATTCCATACCAGAGGGAGAGTGTGTGTGTGTGTGAGTCACATCAAAATCAATTCCTTTAATTTGAGTGTGAACAATTTCAGATTTTTTAAAGCCAATCAAATTTGGTGTTTAGCGATTTGAATGAGTGCGCTCAAGCAATTTTCCTCACACACCTACACACACACACCAGCGACGGCAACGACGAACATAAATCGTCTAAGCTCTTATTTGCTGGTACATCAAATTTTAGGTTACTTTTGTTTTTATATGCAGTCACAGATTTGCACAGGATTTTGTGGCGCGCTTCAGTGACTACCGCCGGCTGCTCGAATGCCTCACTGCCTCGCTGCCTTAACGCCTTTGGCCCACCTCCCGAGTCGTGCATAAAGCTCGTCTGCATGATTGCTTATGTGTTTGAACATCGCTGATTTGATGTATTTGCAAAAAGTTTCTACTTCTTTCGCTGTCTTTTTTCCTTTTTATTGTTTTTGTTTTGTCTTTTCTTCCCCTCATGGACAGGAGTGTGTCGATGGGTGTTTGGGGCGTTTCGGTTGTTTAGCTGATTGCCTGTTGGGTTCACTTTGATTGCTGTCATCGTTGCTGTTGTGTTGTTTTTGGTTTTGTTTTGATCGTTATTATTACTGTTGTGCTTATGAACATATGCAAGGCATCAGTAGACTTAACACGATTACGTAGTACTTAATCTTATTTGTTTAACTTGGCTTTTCTCAATTTGCTGTGCAAGCAGTAGGGAGGAAAGTGGCGGTGGATGGGCATAAAAAACGATAGATTTTGCAAAAAGGGAAAATCGCAAATTGATGTATGCAAAATTGAATTTAAATTTACTACGCTTCACCGAACGCCATTCAGTTGTTGCTTGCGTTGTGTGGGTGCGTGTGGGATAGTAGGTGAGCATTCAAATATTAAGGACTTTTCGAACCTTTATAATTGGCTTAAAGGACTGAGTACCAATTTAGTCCAATGAAAGGAAACGGCATAATGAAAATTTCCAGTAGAAATATTCATACAAGAGAATAAGTGAGTCCTCAAATGTGGCTTAAGCTTATTTCTTCTAGAAAACTTTTTTGAATGTTAAACTATGAAGATCTGTAAATGTCTAAATTAAGTATTTCTCATAAATGTATATGATTTTATTGATTGGCGAAAATTATTTTGGTTTATAAAAGTAAAAACATATGCTTATTAAAGTAAATTTCAAATAAAAAAATTAAAGTAAAATTCATAACTTCTAAATTAATGGTTTGTGTTGATCCAGTTTCAACCGAAGCTCCTTACGTTGACAATCACTTGTCCTTTAGTTGGTTAGTTTAGGCTAGATGGCTGATCTTGAGAGATCGCACTGAACTGACATATATAATTTTTTGTGAGAAGATATCAAAGAAGAACTCCTGTGTTGGAACTTATGAATTAGCAAAACGCTTAGTAGCCACTCCAAATTTGCACAGACGTTTAACCACAACACGAAGCTATACAGTAGTACAACACAAGAAAATACGAGAGCGCCGCTCACTCCCATTCTACCGACAGCGTTTCAAGGGTGCCTTATCTTGCTATCTCATCAGTTTTACAATTTCCTGGCATCCATACCAGTTTTATCATAAAAGCATTCGATGCTATTGATAGCGAGGTTAGGCACTCCTTGACTAATCCTGAACACACTCTTAATGAGTTCAAGGCTAGTTCTTGGAGATTCATCTAAAATGAATCAAGCAAAGCAAAATTAGTTTCATTAAAAGATAATCTAGGGCTTGATCGAAGACTTTTGGAGAAACAGTTGTATAATAATCAAATTCAAAAAATCCTTCGACCAGGTCCTAATTTTTCATAGTAAATATCAAATTTAGAAAATTCGGTGTACTACTAACCCCCTAACCCGCAATTTCTTGGTAGGTTTCCTATTGTTGTCCTTTTGGCCTTTTCAAAAAACCCAAATATTCCTTTTTGATGCCACTAAAAAGAAAATAGCAAAAAAATAGCCTCCAATTCCTCTGAAGTGTACATTTAGTAAATTGGTTTCTCATTGTCATGTAAAGCTGCAAAATGGTCCTTTTTTAATAGCTGTCACAAATAAGCTTTTTCCATTAATAATTCAAGTAAATTTCAAAACAAATGTAATGTGTGCGATTTTTAATATAAATATATATATGATATGTGTATATGTGGGATTAAATAGTCTGTTGAGCTTTCTTAACTCTCTTACAATTTGTCAAGCTTTCACAGAGCTTTTAAAGGTTTCACTTTTAAGAATTTGTTTATTCACGACATTAAATTGTTGTTATTCTTTATAAGCTCTCCAACTCTCATCTCTATGAAAGCTTTCACAGCTTGTTTGCAATAAATATTTGAATTAATGACATTTAAATATTGTTAAAAAAAATGTTTGCTTGAAAAAACATACTGCCAGACCAAACAATTTCGACCTAAAACTTTCGTTTTGAATATGCCTGTCCTATTTTCCAAATCTCCATTTCTTCGTCTTGATACTGCTGCTACGAAGTTAAAGCAAACAACAACCGATTTTCCTCTAAAAGAAAAAGACGCAATTCTTCGCAAGTTGCGTTAGTTAAATAACAGCTCTTTAAGTAATCGGTTTCATGGCAAGGTGTACTGCGGCGCCATGCTGTGCTAATGTTGCCGCTTGAGTATGAGCAAAAGTAAGCGTAGAAAAAAACACGAAATTCGCAAACTTGTCGGCTGCATCCTGTCAAATTCACACACAAAAGCACTTGCTTACGCATGTATATATCGTGAGTGTGTTTGCATGTGTGCATGTGCAATGTGTGCCTGGCAACCAGTGCAGTAATCTACTCAAGCTACTTTTTCAGCCACTTTTTCCATTTCTCTGCGCGCCATCCTTGCACTATCGAACTCCTGCTGTGTTGCCATCGATGTGCTTTGTTTGAAGTGAAAAAAAGAGGCGGGAAGAAGATACTTTGCTGCTTCGCTTCCGCAGGCTTACTTTCCTTTTTGCTCCTACTCTTGCTTTTTCTGCTACCTCATTGTATGACATTCGAAATGACATTTTAACTGGTGCGTATAAACTTGAGCTTTTTATGCATATTATTATCCTTTGTTGTGCTACACTCACATACGTCTTTGTTGATAATGCGCTGTTCATATTGGAGATGACTTTTTTATTTTATTTTTTTGTGATTATGTATTTTTTCAATATTATGTATGTATATGCTTGCGTATGGTAGTTGTTGGAGCCATTACTATTGTTGTGTTTGTACTCATGCCCTTTTACTGAATTATCTTGCTACCTTTTGATATTTTTATTTCCATCTCAATATTGTATTAGGTGTTGATAATGACTCTTGAAATTTTATTATAAAAGATCTCTATATAACAAATTTAAAAAACCTGTTTAGATGTAAGTAATTATTACTTATTTCTTTTCAAGCAGGATCAACATTTACAGATTAAAGATTTTTACATTTATTTATTTCTGAAAATATCAGAATTATAATTTAAATTTTTCGAATTAACCGAGATACACTCTCTCTCTCTCTTTGTCTTCGAAAATATTTCCAAATACTTGTAGATAAGTCGAATTGTATTTAAAATTTCTACTATTCTCAATATGAGTCTCAGCCAGATTGATTGATCAACCTTCGAGTTTTCGAGCTTACAGTGTTGAAAAGTAAGCTTTTGGGAAAATTTTATGTAGTTAAAGTGGACATTTTAACTCAAAGCAAATTGTACTCTTCAAAAATACAAAATATTCCTTACAAGAAATTTTATTGGAACTTGATTGAAGATTGCACTGCCTTGGATATAGCGCATGAAGAATTTGGTGAAGATATCTCGTGAAATGGAAAGTTTTTCCATACAAGCACTCAATTCCGATCGTTCACTTTGTTTAGCAGCTATATGTCATATTGATCCGATAACAGCGGATCCGACAAATGACCAGGTTCCTGAGGTGTAAAACTTGATATCTCAAAAACTGAGGGTTATATACAGACGGACATGAGTAAATCGATTTATATATATGCACAAATGTACACTTTTTGGGGTCTCCGACATTTCCTTCTGGGTGTGGCATACTTGATATGCCCTATTCAGGGTATAATGACGACAAAGTTATCGGGCTAAAAGCCAACACAGCTGCTTAAAGTCTCACTTAAGTCGTTATTGTTGAGATGGCTATATACAGAATGTTGGATTTGTTGTCGTTTTAGTGACTTGCAACATGCGACACTCGAGTGTATCGAATTACATCTTGAAGCGCACAACAATGCGATTTTCATAATCAATGTCTACACACACATTCGCAAGTACAAATTTCATGTGTTTATGCAAGTGTGTGGCCAAAGCTTAATTCGGTTTTTTTTGCTGTTCCGAAACCATAGCCGACATTTGCATTCGGTGCGTGTCAGTATGCTGCTTTTGAAAAGTCGTGGGTGCTGCTCTGCCATCAAGTTTTTGGCCGCTGTTTTTGTTGCCATTTTGCAACGATTGTGTGCCTTGTCACCTCGGCTGTTGTTGTTGTCGCTCATTCATTTGTTATGTGACAGTGATAAATGTCATGCTCAAAGCGCAAAGAAAAAGTTTCGGCAGATGTCAAAAGAAATAATAAAATGCTTCAGATCATGTCACATACTTACATGTCTATAAGCATGTAAATACAGGTACATATGTACATATGTATGCAAACAAGTTGAAAGAAAATACTCAAAGGAAGCTGTGATTGGAGCTGTGTAGGCTGGTAACGTTTATCACTGATTGTGTTGCAAGCACTTCCGAAGTGTAAAGGTAGTTCAAAAATTTGGCTGGGGTAAAAGAATCGTGTTGGAAAAAAGCCGCGGGGCCCACAAATCACTCAGCCCATTTCCAGAGCATCACAAGACCGCTTTGATACAAATTTTTTATATGCCAGCTTCTTTTATTAAAAATCGCACAGAAGCTAGCGTGGAGGGTGCCTGTTTGCTTCAGTCGCTTTGGAGACAGCGAACTTTTTAAATTCAAAATCATTGCTTTCTTTGAAGGAACCCTACAACACGCAAAATGTTGCAACTTCGCGCGTTAAAAAAGTTAAAAATAACAAGAAAACATTCCATAAACTAAAGATATTTCAACACCCCCAACATCCTATCGAATGGCTTTCGTATGAATACATATTCAAATGAGTACATAAGAGTTGCATTTATTGCTGCTTGTCTCGAGAGCGTGCTACATAATGGCATTCTCACGCAAGCGAAAGGCGAAAACGACACACTTAACTTACGCAAATAATACAAATCACGTAAATTTAGGGGTGACAACAGTTAGGAAGTAGGGGATAATATATATTATATATATAGTAGGAAGAAGCGTGAAGTTGCGTTTAAAAATTTTTGGGGACGCAGTTGCCATATGAAATGTGGCTGTGGAGGTTGAGTGTTCTTTATAAATAGCCCAAAGGTTCATTCACGTCTCTGAATTGCCTAACAAAGCGCATGCAATTTATCTGTGGGGAAGTGTGGCACTCAGCTTGACAAAAGACACACATAAATTCATACTTTGACAAGGCATATATAGTATATATATAAACACGTCTTTGTATACAACATACCATAGGCAGCAACTGATTTCCTGCACAGTATTTTCAACGCAAACTTAAGAGAAGATTTAAAGCGTCACAGACTATTAAAGCCCTCGAGGGACACTCCAGTTTGAACGATATAAATATATTTGGAAAGGGAATGAACAATTAGAAACAGTTGTGTTTTAAATTCATTGCTTCTATTTGTATAAATTTAAACCTTGTTCTCACCAAATTGGAATCAGATGGCACGAGATTTAGCTCTAAATCAAAAGCTCTACATGGCTAGGGGATTTCGTGGAAATAAAAGAAAGAATTTGTAAAAACCTTAGCTTCAAAAAGCTGTCTAATTAAAGTATTAAAAAAGGAATACAAACTATTAAAAATAGATTTTCCAAGAAAAAATCCTTTTCTGAAGAAGCTCTGCATTTGTTCAAGCCGCCGATTTCGGATAGCTCTAGCATACCATAAATCTGCCATACAAACTGATCGACACAACTCAAGTCGTTCCAGCTATGATTATGGAGAACCAGAATGTTATTAATAGACGTTTTTAAGACAGAATCATCCAGTGGCCATTTTGAAAAAACTGAGAAATTGTTTACTGAAACCGTAATAGTAAGAGTGTGCATTTCTAACAATATATTAGAGTGGGTAGAAAAAGTAATATCTTTATTGCCTGGTGAGAAATAGGTGCTTAGACACTTCAACGAAAATCTCTCCGAGTCTGAGCTCTTAATTGTAACGGAAGGGTGCTCCGTATTACAGTTTTCTGTTTGTTTCTTATTATCTGTTATGAATATCCAAACCTTGCTTCCAACTACTTAAAAAAATATCTCGTTTGGAATTGGTAGAAAATGGTATGCGTAGATCTAACCGCCTAAAAGATATTAACAGTTGAAGTCTGACAATTCAAGGCAATTTTGCTTATGAATTATACGTCGATGGAAAGAAATCATTAAAAATCGGAAGACTCATAGTCTTTTTGGAAATTTACTCCCTTACAAAAATGGTCTCTTACTTTAAGAACAACATTATTTGCACCGAAATCCAAGAAAGCACAAAACGACACGTTCTACGAGCGTTGCATATACGACCTTTCGGTCTTCAAGTTGGCCTCTTCGTCCTAGTTTTCTGCTCTACACAAACACATTTGTAGATTCATACAGACATGCATACATAACATATGTACACTTTCCAAAACCGCGAATTGAATTGTTTATCCGGTACACGTGCAACACCGCTGGCTATAAGCATAACAAATACACTCGTTGATAATACACGGTTGCTATAGAAATATGACAGGTGAGGCAAGCAGGAAGAAAGAAAGTGGGCGCAAAATGTGGCAACATGCTGGTTGCTGCTTGCTGGCTGATCAGATGCCGCTTAGCAACAAGAATGGCGCTGCAAGAAGCGTTATCGCAATGGCAGAAGAGCGGAGCATAGCAGAGTATGTAAACAAAAAGATTTGCTGACTGGTTTTATACGAGCAAGTAACGACTAGTTTTGGCTTGCAAAAAAAAAAGCCAAACAGCCACTAACTACATACTTACATAAGTCACCGCAGAACGGAGGGGGAAATATGTACGTAGCGCGAATAATGCGACGTGGCTTCAAACATGGTGAAAAGGTACTGGTCACAAATTCACACATAAGAACACTATAGGGCAGAATTATAGCACCAATTGGTTTCCTATTTGTGAAAATAACAGTAAATATATTCATAGTTGTGTGAATATTTTATTAATTATTAACTTCTTAATATTATTATATTATTATCTGGTAAATTATTTCATAAATTGTTTTAACATATTTTTTTACAATGAAATAAAACATAGAATTTGATCACTTCTTTGCACTTTAAGAAAATTCGAAATAATTGTTTTAATACGTAACCAATTCGAACAACAATGCTGTGGTATTCTTCGAAGCACGCCGCGTCATTAATATGTATGTATGAGTGCGGGAAAACAGGCCGAATGCAGTGGTGCACTCACTCGCCAATAATGTGCGAGTGCAACAAGCCCACATATGGCGACGAAACCTACAACAACATGCATAACAATAACAACAGCAACAACGACATTGTTGAATGGTGCCAATTTGCCCATTTGCCGATTTGGTTAAAGGCATCCGACGCGTCACCGTCACGGCAACATCGTGAACGATACAACAGAGCTGTGGTAAGCGAGAGGCAAGCGAAAAGAATTGCTAACTGCCAAACGGCGACCAGCGACCGGCGACCGGCAACGACCAACAATCGACGACAATATGCAAGTTATGAGCTGCAATTTATTTATTTTTATAGACGCTGGCGTCCCATATTAGGCATCATTAAGTTATTTGCTATTGACTCATATTCCACAGACGACCCGAATGCAATATGAACTGCGTTGCACTCACATACGAGAGCGTATATGGCGCGCGCTTGTGTGAGCATGAGTACATACATATGTATGTACATGTGGGGATTTTGTAATGCGTGCATTTTTGCTGCTTAGCCAGCCAAGTGGCTGCCGAGCTGATGCATGTCTGTTCGGTTGCTGCTCGGCTCAGCGCGCCTCTCCAAGTGCATTTGGGCGGAAATTGAGTGATGTCTGATAAAAAGTCAATATCGCGTTGCGTTGGCTGCAATGAATTATGAGTAAGCTACTATGTTGGCAGTCATGCGTTTGTGTGCCACAATTCATACGATTTTTTGTTTTTTTTTTCCACTGAAATTGCAGAATGGAAATGAATTTTTTAATTAAAGCGCAAATAAATTGGTTTTTCTTCCGCATCACATTTAACAGATATGAATATTTAGGGCTTGAAATTACTAAGCGAAGTATGTAATTTAGAAATAGTGTGGGTTATCTGCTGACGTTGAGTTAGCGGCAATTCAGCTTGCCAACAATGTGGCACACTAAGCGGTTGATAAGCATCATAATTAGAATTATTGAGCGCATTATAAAGTTCCATAATGCTGTATCTAATTAGAGGGAAAAATTAGATTTCATGTGGTTAAAGTAGTGTTCGCAATGTGATGAAAAATTGCTATAGTGTGATGAAATATCTTCCTAGAAAAACCAAAAAGGCATAATATTTAAATTTCCTTAGAATTAGATTTTAATATCTTGCAATGACAGTGAGATCCAATTAATCACCTCAGAACTTCATTCGAAGATATGACAGTCAAGAGTGACGTAAGAGCTAAGTGGGAGTGCGAAAACTGTTAGCTTGATGAGAGGAAATATTTCAACTTGTCTTCGTTCATTACCAAGCCTTCTTTGTCCAACCTGGCGTACGCCTTCAGCAGTATACACTTATAAAAGATTATTTTCTCCAGCAGCTGATTGAAGAAGTCGCACGATAGGGAGTCGTCTTGCCTGAAACCTCATTTGGTATCGAATCTCTCGGAGAGGTCCTCTCCGATCCTGACGGAGCTTTTAGTATACGTCAGCTTCAGTTTACACAGCCGTATTAGTTTTGCGGGGATACCAAATTCAGACATAGCGGCATAAAGGCAGCTCCTTTTCGTACTGTCGAAAGCAGCTTTAAAATCGACGAAGAGGTCGTGTGTGTCGATTCTCTTTTCACGGGTCTTTTCCAAGTTTTAATCTTTCACATACTTCGCTAGATAGAACTTTATATGCGATGTTGAGGAGACGGTGGTTGCATATACGACCTTTCCTTCTTCAAGTTGGCCTCTTTGTCCTATTTTTCTGCTCTACACAAATACATTTGTAGATTCATACAGACATGCATACATAGCATTATATGTACACGCGCCACGGTAGTTGGCGCTGATTGTGGAGTTTTGTGGATTGGGTAGACCACACTTAAATTCCGATCGTCGGACATGCTTTCCTCTGACCATATTCTACGAAGAATCGGATACATGCTCCCGGCCAATTCTTCGCCGCCGTATTTGAATAGCTCGGCCGGCAATCCATCAGCCGCCGCCGTTTTTTGTAAAATCTCCTTCGTTTATTTATTTTTTGTGCTGTAGTTAAAAACTGCCCAAGTATTGCCTCAGTGTGATCAAATACATGAGTATATATTTATATGTACATATACATTGTAATTTTTGAGGGTTTTTACTGGGTACTGACACTCTGTTTCCCGTGTGGCGAATAAATCGCAGCTTTATTTAATTTATTTTAATTAAATTTAAGTTACAGTTTGGTTCCATTTTTTCTATCGATCTTGATGTATGTGGGAATATAGTGGATCGGTGGCAACTTCGCCTACGAAGATAGGAAATTGGGAAAGACAGACCGATAATAAAAGCAAGTGCTGGTCGTTTAACTGACTTCGTCCCGTCCTCATGCTAAAGTGTTTCTTCGATGTCGTTATGAAATGTTATTTGATTCAATACTTTTATAATAAAGTGTAATTTAATTTTAATACTATTACCTACATGTGGTTTTGGTTTAATGCCTCTGTAAAATATTGGAGGCGTATTGTGGTAGCGCTTCCCACATGTATACCATATACTTACCTATTGTCATCTTCAAACTAAAAAATAACTCAGGAATACAAACTTGAAAATATTCCTGCCTTCTTCTCATCTAGTTCAATGAATTTCGTTTGCTTTCGTTGTGGTTTTTTGTTTTTATTTTGAAAAGTATTTGCAAGATAACCACTAAATTGAATGTAAGTGTCATTCATAAACTCAATTAACGCTCAATTACTACGCCGAGCAGTGGACGAGTGGAACGCCACTGTGCAAAGCACTGCCCACTTCCTCGCAAATTACGTTCGAGTCGGCTGTGAAATTCGCATTGTCTCAAAACTACATACGCTCTGCGTGATGTGGTTGCCATACAGCGGTATTGTGCCACTCGCTGGGCTGCCACATAAACAGCGACAGGCGGTCAGTAGCCATTTGGTTAGTCAGTCAATCAAGTGGACATGTACTTATTATACATTTATGTATGTATGTACAAGTATATAGCATGGCTTGCAGGGAATGTGTTCTGCACTTGGATCCACACATAGATCGGAGGGAAATCAAAGGACGCATAGTTTAAGTGTGGATAGTGAGTCTACATAATGCTAATTCGGCCAGTTTGTGTGACGAACGATAAATTGCTTCCGCGTTTAAGTGATTAGGCATTAGTCAAGTCTAAAGCCCTCAAACAGGGAAAACAATTTGACAATTTATTCTGGGCGCAAGACAGGAAGAAATCGAACTCCTTTGTTTCAAGCTTTTGATGTTTATCAGCGAAAGCCTTATCATACCTTATACCACTTCGGTACCCGAAATTTCATTTCGCACACACAATTTAATGGAACTTCTTTGTTGAATAATTTCACTGATAATAAAAATCGCCGTAAGCACTTCAACTGTTTCAGAAAGACAAGCGTTTAGTAAACACTAGTGATTATTTTGAAGTGACATTTGGCACAGATGTCACTAACTATCACACCTACCTAGAAAAAAAATGACGATTGTGTTTTGGCGCGAAATTTAAATTAAAATTTCTTACTATTTTTTGTCCACAGCTTTTTTTGAACGCCCTAGACGTTCCTAACTTCTTAAGCAAGAGCAATAACATTATGTTTTTACAATATTCCAAAATGCATTTACAGTTATAATGTAAAGTTTACTAACTACGCTTTCATTTACTTATTGTTTGCGCTACCGAGTTTCTCTGCAGCATGTTGCATGGTGCAAGAGTAGTGAAAGCATGTGGCGAGCGCATAGCCGATCACTTTCAATCCACCGGCGAAAGCTCTAAACGCAAGGTAAATATTTGTGCGCAGTCTATCAGTCATTCAGTCAGTCTGATGATCGCTGAAGACGTCAGCTCTGCAGACAAAGTAGCGGTAGTTTGTAGAATAAATAATTGATGAATTTCCTTTATAAAAGCCTAACTGCTCTGTATCGTGGCACAAATATTCAGATGTTATTTGATTTTATTGCTTATCACCTTAGAGTATTTCCTTTATTTTTATACTCTTTCTTGCTTCGTCTTTTGTTGTAACGTTGCCAAATTGACAACTGAAATGACAGCTTCATTTGTGCGTAATGCGGAAGTTCCGCTGCGGCCACTTTGCGGCTGTTTGTGCTGTTGGCTAAATTAACAGTGTGTCTTACGCACACACTCACACATTCACACACACACACTCTTATATATCTTTCTGAAGACATGCTGTGCTCTACGATTTGATGCTTCGCACACTTGCCACAGATCGAGATTATGTTGCTACTGTTGTACGCCAGTCTGTTTGTTATTGTTTGTGCTACTTGTAGCTACTTGCTGCTGTTGTTGCCGGCACATCTTCCCTGGCAAGCAAGTGAGTGGCGTTGACACCAAACGAACGCGTTGTTTATTTCTCCATTTATTTGTGCGTTTTTGTTACTTGGCGCTGTTGTTTATTTATTCTGCTTTTATTCGTCTATTATTGGATCATTAATTTAATAGCTCAGCTGTATATAAACAATGTTAACGGATGTGCACACACACAAACAGTTCTGCACACCGATATACGAAAATATATTTAGGTGTGCTGTGCTGCGTCTGTATACAGCAATTTAGTTACACAAATGCACGAAGGTGCGTAGAAATTGTAGTTTCAGTGTCACGCTGGGACACCGCTCCAAAAAAAAAACGAATGCGGTACAAAAAATAAAACGAAAAAATCGCTTGTGTTCAGTAAAAATGAACATGTGGCATGCTAGACACCAAAAAATACTTTTTCACAGATTTTTGTCCCTGAAGGAAGCCTACATTGAGGCGCTGAGAAAGGTTTGCAGTTAATATTGGCGTCTAAAGGTATAGTGTGAAATAGCTAAGAAGGCAGATATACAATTTTTGAGCTTAAATTTTAATACTGATATTCGCATATAACAATAAAAACAAAATAAAGGTTCAGAATTCAATATAAGTTTGTACCCTAAAAGTACGTTAAACTCGAAAAAAAAATATTTTGAGAGATCTTCTTTTGTATTTTCGTCTAACTTTTTGAGAAGTATAGATTATTAAAAAATATGGAAGGCATTTTTTCTACAAAACTTTTGAACTCCACAAATAACTGAAAAAGGAAATTATACCTATAGTTATTAAAGACCATCCACACAAAACCCTCAAAAAAGTAAACTTTTAATTTTTCAATTTCGTTTCGTCAAATTTGAATTTGTGTACTCAATTATTCAGTGCACGAAGTCTGCGCTGATTTCCCCAACATGACATTTATTGCCACATAAAGATTGACAACAAATTCATTATCGCCATCAGCGTAAAAAAACAACACTCCAATCATTTGTGTTCTCTCCTGCCCACACTTTTACTTCTCACTATGACCTTTCTATCATCAGCGCGGACACGGCGAGTGGTCACGAAGCGCGCAGTGGGCACGAGAACGGCTGCTGATTGCAAATCGCAATTTTATGTGATTTTGTGGCCGACATCCGAGTGCAAGATAAAAAAAAAAACAGCTCGCACATCCACAATTGCTATTTGATTGTCATTAATGTGGAAATCGATTGGCAATGCGGGTACTAACAGACAGCGATGGCATACAGACTGACAGCCGAAATTGCAAATAACTGTGTTTTATTTCAATAGCTGTGACAGTGTGTTAAAGCAGCTTAAGTTGATGGAAGTTGGTACATTCGAAACTCTATACAATATTTCATCACATTCGTAAGCTTTAAATAAAGTTGAGTTTATGTGTAAACTGTTTTTGGATAATATTTAGAATAAACAAAAATTTTGAAATTTGTTTAATATCTCTCCAGCGCGAATAGGAAAGTTACTAAAAGTTAAATTTATATTATATTACATTGAGAATCAATCCACTGAAGAAAAATTGTTGAAATCGCACAGTTTAACAACGAAAAAGAAAACTAGAAGATGCTTAAAACGCTGACCTCAGTTGAAAAATCGGATTGCACTTCTAGCTGGTTCAATCGAATAATTTCAATCAAAGCACATAAAAAGCCAACCGATGTTCTGGTTAGGCCATATCGCACAGATGAAAGAAGCGAAAAGCTCATTTGATTTGAGACCCTTAGATGGATAACTGAAGCATGGGCGCACACGCAATCAATGGATGGAGCAAGTGTATATGCACCTGTCAGCACTTAGGATGCATAACCGCGCAAGGGATAGAAATAATAGAAGACGTGTTTTGTTCTCACCTCAGACCGACCAACGTTTGTAGCGCCAATGAAGAGAGAAATTGTTGTTAGGTTGATATAAAATTCGCCGTGACATCTGGTATTTAAGAAAAATTATCTAACCATAAGATTAAGAGCAAATTATTGCACGCCTCATAATATTTTTAATGTCAGTGTTTCGAATTCGGCTTGGTAACATACTTATATTCTAAAGTGTTAGAGGCACTCTCGAGTTATACTAACATAGTTGGGTACTATGTAATAGTTTAAAGGTCTGTCAATGTCAAGCATAGTTCATTGGATTTTTTCTGTGTCTGAGGTAATTTATTCCTTTTAAAGGTTATAGTTAGATGCCTACCTTCAAACCTATCCTTCGTGATAATGAAGTAGAGGCTCTTATTGTTTGTTGGTTCTCACTACCACGGCAGATTTTCGAACTTTCACTATATTGGATGTTGTCTGGAAAAGCATGAAATTTTGTTTGGTACTTTTCTAAGTTAGAAATAGTCTTGGAACTCTGTTCCACTAAACGTTATCAAATATTATGCTAATTTTAATAACCCACTCCATGCAGTTAAAGCATTAAAAATAAAGTTTTATGGCTAAAGTTTCATTTCCACCGCCCGAAACAATCGAAGCTTATACTTTTTGACTTGTCTCCTTTTTTCACATTTAGCAGAATGCGAAGCGCAGACTCTTAGCGAGAGAGAACATAAGCACGCATATTTGCCGCCATTATGGACAATTTGCTTGGTATTTAAATTGACGCAAGTGCACTTCGAAACTCCAATCGTAAAAGGGAAATCACTTAGTATTCATTGTTATTATTGTTGTTGTAATGCCATAATTGAATTAAATTTTTTGCGCCAAAAGCAATATTTACGTAAAAAATTTAAGAAAAAAAAATATAATGGGTTGTGCCACATGCATACCAAAGAATATCATATCATATATAGTATGTAAGTATATTTGTCAACGGATACTAGCTTAGCTGCAAGCGCTCCAGTGGCGGCGGAAAAATAAATATCCCAGCAAGTGTTTGCTTATGCAGAAAGCGTGTGCAAAACAATATAAATAGCAAACAGCTGAACAAAAAGTGCTTAAAAATATCATAGCGCAATCACTTTATGGATATGCAGTGTGCGCATGCGTGCGTGTATGTGTGCGTGTAAATTTGCATACTCAAATTTATATGCTGTGGCAGAGACAACTTGCAAATCCCAGCCTGAGACTAACTCCGAGGCAGTTAAATGGCAAATGGCACAGTCAGAAAAACGAAAATAGCAATTGCAACAACAACGACCACGACAAGAGCAAAGCAAACGACCACGAGCGCCGCTGATAGTGCGAAGTGCATTATGCATGTTGCATGCTAATTTGCAGCGGCATTTCGCCATTGTTAACGCGCCTGCGCCAATGCTTGTGGTTGTGTTTGAGTTTGTGTGTGACTGCGAGTTGGACCCGGGTCCCGCCAACGCGTGCGTGGGGGTTTAAATGCACTTTTCTGCTTTGCGAAGCGCTGTGGCACGGCCGCTCGCTTGGTGGATGTGCCAAAAAATACAACGCGCACATAATTTTGTAGGAAATTGCATTTTATTCCTATCTGGCATATTATTTATTGGTATTTATTGTTGTTGCACTCGCTGGCTTGTTTGCTGAATTTTGTTTGGCGTGCTGATTTTCATTTCCTTTTTAGACAAGCGCTGCGAAATGCGAAAATTGCTGCCATAATCAAGCGGGACAGTCAGTCAGTAAGTTACTCAATTTGTTTGTGGCTTCGCTGGCGTCCGTCCACCGCTCGCCTGTCGCTCGCTGCCCATTTTTAGTCACTCATCCGCACTTTATGCAAAAGGAGTCAGCGCGCTCAATTTGTGGTCGCATTAATATTGCCATATGTGTCTGAAATTATTTAACTTCGTTATGCTGCACACACACTCGGGCATGGTGCACACATTTACATACCTACGGCGATCATATGCCAGTGCCGCATGGCACTCGTTCTCACTGGCGCGTTGCATGTAGGCAATAAATTGTCGCTGGCTGTTGCTGGGGGCGACAATTTGCAAATATATATAAATTGCAGTGTCTATATTTATGAGGGCAACATATTTATACATATTTTTTTATACACCGAATTGATAATTTACTTTTTTGTGTCTATTATGTGTTATTTTGCAAGCAAATGCAGTAGATTTACATACGCAACGAAAGCAATTGCTCCTATTTTTTTGGTGATAGTGACACTGTTCCTAAAATCATTTCAAAGGAGTAAGAGATGTAGCCTGTTGTATGCTTGCCACAGTGCTGCAGCCTCATCAGCATGCATTCCACAATAACTGCCGCGGAATAAGCCAAATACGGGCTGCTTGTTGTTTTTGTATTCGAACATCAACTCACTTATACCTACACAACAAAATATATTTATTTTACTCTTTGTGAGCTCAGCTTGTCTTGCGCATCAATCCGGTTGCGTGGGCTTTCGCATAGCAACGCATTAATTGTCTGTGACAATTCGACTTTGATGAAGCTGATAATGTGTGTGGCATAAATGGTTTGCCGCCTACGTAAATGTTCGCATATCCTTCTTGTTTCTGAAGTTTACTGTATTATAATTAGTGATGACACAACGTTTATGTATCTTCGAGCGACTTTTATCCAATCATCTTCAGAAATATGAAAAACCTCCATTTTTAGGCTTGATATAATAGTGTTTATAAATTTGGAGCTAAAAGCTTGAAATATACTTAAAAGCACTCGATTAGCTCTAAAGCCTGAATCGAAGAGGGATTGTTCGTTTAGACTTTATACTTTACATATCTTCACATGAAAAAGTCTAACGATGTAATATCACACGATGTTAGTGGCCGATCGACCGCCGAAAAAAAATTATCTGCTCACCGAAATGTTGTCTAAATAAATCCATTGATTGATGCAATGTGTGGAAAGTGGCGCCGTCTTGTTGAAACCAAATGTCGCCGAGATCGCAAACGTTGGTTCTTCTTAGAACTTTTGAATAGATTGAAGGTCTAGCGACTTTGCACAAGCTGAATTTTGTACGCTTTCAATTTAAGATCTGGAGGTAAAATGTGCCAAGTCGTTTCATGCGTCAGTTTGAGTTGCTGCGCACGGCGTCGAATTCATTTTACATTTCGAATCACGAGTTCTATATAAATCTGGACTTCTCATACTTTTTAAGTTGTGGAGAAGAAGTAAACTTATAAACACCAGAAGGAATATTGCAAAAGTGCACAATAGAAAGGTGATATCTGTCAGATTTGTACATAAATAAAATCATATAATAACAGTAATATAACAAATTTGTAAAATTACTCAGTGGACAAATTATGTCTTAAAATTAGAGAACTTTTAGTTTTTACAACCCATTAAACAACGTTTAACTCGAGTTCAAAACTCTTTCTTACTTTGAGCAGGGTATATTAACTAAGCTACAAAGTTTGTACACTGATGTATATGAATGATTGGCGTGACAAGCTGTGTTGACTTAAAGATATCCGCCTAAACCTTTGTTCATCCTTTTAATTTGACAAGATATCCTCCCGAAATTTGGCACAGTTTATTATGCAAGGCTTCGCTAGAATCTCCGAAGAAATTGTTCAGATCGGACTACTATACCATATAGCTGGCATTTAAGCCGATCGATCCAAATCAGAATAGAGATCTTTTTTTACATTTCTATGCCATTAAAAATGCACCTCTGAAGGGTATTCTAGCTTCGGCTCTAGGGCTAGGTCAACGTTTTTTCATGTTATTAAAACATTTCCGCTACTCACTCGAAACTTCAAGAAGCACAAGTGGATTCTACAACACAAAATGATACTCAAAACACGGAATTGTTGCCGCTATTGCTCGAAGTAAACAGTAAAAAGGTAAATTTAGTACTTAGGCGCTAAATGTTGCCAACAACAACAACAAAGCTAACAATTGTTAAAAAAAAAGCACAAGAAACCGAAACGTGGCAACAAAAACTCTGAATGGAAAATGCGAACTAAAATTGAACCTACACTAGTAACGGCGGGCAAACAAAATCATAACTGTTGCAACAACAAAGTAAAACACTGATATGCAACACTAGGCTAAATGTACATACATATGTAGTTTGCACTTTCCACCAACAACAATTGCAAGAACAATAGCAAAAGCTCTGGGGGCGACATCAACAACAATCACGGCATTGACTAACAACGGCGGCGGCGGCAATAAAAGCAAAAACAAAATGTAACAAAAACAGCAAATAGTGCGCTATTTTGTTGCATCGAAAAAAAAGAAAACAAAAACAAAAAAAACTGGAGCAATTTGTGAGCGTTAAGAAGAATGCAAAGAAATAAAACAATTCTAAAAACAACAATAACACGTAACGAAAATGAAATAAAAATTCACGCAGGCGTGCAACAAGAGATGTGGCAACAGCGCTTAAGTGCTTTTGAAAAAAATGAAAAAGTGCGAAATTGCTAGTCGTGAAATGAAAAAGGCTAAAAAAGCAATATAAATAAAGCAAGTGAGCATACAATACACATGAAAAAATAGACAAATGGGAAATAAAGCCGGAATGAGAGAACAAACGCGAATGCAAAAAATGTTGCACATAGGAAAGTAGATCAACAGCGCGACTGCTGGTGGCGCAGCGGCACATAGCGCTCGCTGCCAGCGCTTTGGAAGCAGTGAGGCGCACGCAATGCCACTTGGGAAAGTTGCAGCGTGCATGGCAACAAAGCACACGCACACACACACGCTCATGCAGCTGCACTTAAACAGCGAAGCGCGCGAATTGCGCTGTGCCATGCGACGATGTGCTTTAATTCGACGCCATTTTTGGTACACTGTTGCAACGAAACATCCTTTCACATCACTACATCGCCAACTGCATACGCCTCAAAAGGCACTCGTGCCCAAGTGTGTTCTACATCCGATATGCCGCTGCTGGCTGCTGTTGTTGTTGCGGTTGCATGCAACATTTTGCCTTGCCGCAATGTGCGCTTCAAAATATTCTTGCTACAATCATTTCCATCTATTTGTTGTTGCTGTATATATGTCTGTTGTTGTTGGCGGTTATTTTCGCTAGTTTTTTGTTAGCGCGCCAGTATTGTCAACGGATATTTGCGCTTGTGTTGATGTGTGAAATGAAAATTTGAAGTGGCGCTGCTGTTGCAAGCGGTTGGGTAGCAGTGCGGCTGGCTTGCTACAATAACTGTGTATTGTTGCAAAAATTTTATAGCAATGACAGTGAAAATTGAGCACGGCTAGGCTAGTGCTCAAATATAATTTCTTTGGCTTTTTATTGCCACTTTTTTCCACATCGGTTTGCATGTATGTGTGTGAGTAAGAGCACTTTGGCGAGTTTTTTGTCGAATAAATTGTATTTTTCACTTTTATTAGCTTTTTGTCTGACAGCTATTGTCACTATTTCTACTTGTGAATTTCCGATGCGTGTTCAAATTTATTTCGCGGCGAACATATATCAACTCGCGTTGCTTCCTGTCACAGCACATATTCAATAACGTCAGCCTTGACTGGCATGACAAACCAGCGGAAGTATATTTTAGATCTATGTATGTACATAGCTACTTATATACATTTCTCTGTCAATTTTGGAGATGCGCTGCAATTGTTGGCTTATAGCAGCCATGACAACTGTGAAACAGCGACAAATCGAACATATTATCTTAGCTGTTCAATAGACGTCGGCGACCCTCTAAAACTAATATAAAAATTATCAGTGGGTTAAGTGAGTTGATTTAGCCATGTCCATCTGAACATCTGTATATTCGAGAGCCAATCCCTCAAATTTTAAACTACCACTTTGACAGTTTGCGCACGTCCTTTTCTCTTCAAGAAGCTGCTCATATGTCGGAACCACCGATATGGGCTCACTAAAACATAAAGCTGTCATACAAACTGAATGATCAAAATCAAGTCCTTGTTTTGGAAAACATTTTGTTTGAAAAGATATGTACCTTCACAAAATCGACACGAATTATTGTTGAAGGTAACGATCCAATCGCGGAACAAATTTTTAAGATCGCATTACATTTATTTAACAAGTACATATGTATATCTTTAAGAATTTTGATCTATGATTGATATATTTGTATAATAATATTTTTTATTCTTTCTCTCATTACAGGTAAGGATTCCCTTAGTAAATAACGGTATTACTTATAGGAGTTGTCGAACTATCATTGTTGAGGCAGTCTTAAAAAGTATCGATTTGTAAAAAATAGTTTTATTATGTGAGTAAATGATAACAGATTTTAATAATTCTATGATCTCAAATTTAAAAAAAGAAATACTTTTCAACATAACCTCTAAAAGTAGTATTTAAAAGTCTACTTGAACCACTTACTTTTCTTTTGTACTTTGATGTCCCAGAATACATTTCACGGCATAAAAATAATAAAAAGGATATAAGAAATACCTTGTTACTCAGAATCAACACATATCTACGAAAATCAACACTTTTAAGAGATTTGAACGCATCTAAAAAAAAAATTAAAAATAAAAAAAATCGCACATTGGATTAAATGGTTGCCGTGATGACTGCGAAGCGAAAGTTTGACACCATTGTGACATCCCAACACCCACATGCACTGCCATTCCCATTTGTCGTACATCCCCACGGAGAGGAGTTGGGCTACATTAATGCTATTGACAGCTAAAGTGATGTGTTGCAATCAACAATCTGATGTGGTCGCAGCGGCAGCCGCAATCACTCTTGCACACACTGTCATTTCGACACCTCAACACGTTGACGCATCGACTCACACACACACGCCCACACTCCCTGATGTCGCGCAGAGCAGCGCGCCGCATGATATCAGCCCACAGCATCGAGCATCGGCGCTTGCTCGTCCTCATTATGTGAACATAAAAACAAGTTGAGTACGAAATTGCTTTCAAGTGCATAACTTCAGTTTAATGTGTTGTAAAAGGATCTCAAGGCTCAATGAGGACGAATGAGCGCTGTTGAGTAGGCGCCGTAGGCCTTGCGTTGCAGCAAAATACTCGCTTCTCTCACACCCTTGCTGCTGCGATATTTATATGTTGTGTTTTCAATAATGTAAACACGCATCAGATGTCAATCATCATCGTCACTGTCAGCAACGGCAGCAACGTGAGTGGCCGTGCACGCAAGCTTGCACTGATATATCTGTTCTATCTAGACTGTAGTGAATGAAAGCACAGGCTTGCTGTTGTTTGCAAGAAAAAAATGATCGGCGTGCTTTCCGAAATCGGCCCTCCGAATTGCCGAACACTTTTAAGTACCCGTTATTTTAATGAAAGTTTGCAATATAACAAAGATATTTCTCACTTCTAGTTAGTTTCACGATTTTTTTATGAAAAATATAGTTAAACGAATTTTTGAGTTATGAAGAAAACATGTAGGACCAGAAACTGACATTTTCGAATCTCGTTATTTCAAAAACAAAAAACTGTTTTCAACTTTTTTTGAACAAATATTTTTCGGCATTTAAATAATTTAAATTTATTTTAGAAATAAATATATTTTTTAAATTAAAATAATTTATAAAATTTGCCTATAAAATTTTTTTTAATAAAATTTTCGGAGAAAAATTAAATAGCGGCAGAAAATGTTGTCTTAAGGTCCCTAAACAACTTCCGCAAGAAGAAGCCACTCTTCTGTTACAACAACGTAGCTAAATAAAATGCGATAAAAATATGCTTTGCACACAAGCACACTCAAATACAGTTGTGCCTCTGTTATCCAAAATTATACGTGTGTAATATCTGGAAATCTCATGTTATTGTTGCCACAAGCCATTGGTGTTGATTTTCATGGCTTTACGAGTACTTTTTATGTGCACCAAATTTTCCCATCGCTGTGTCGCGCTGAATGTTTTTGGCTACTTTATTTACTTTTTACCGCCAAAAGTGGCATTTAATTGGCAACGAAATTGCAGTCAATCATGTTGCTGGCAATAATAACGACAATAACGACATCATGGCGCGTAATTGCTATGTACTCACATAGCGATAAATTCGTGCGGCATTTGGGGCAGCCATAACCGGCATGCAACCTACGCGCGTGTCTCGCCTCTTTCGCATGTCGCCGTGTGTGTGTTGCCCAGCAGCAATTTGGTTTGGGCTTGCAACATCAAGCCGGTGTAGGCACACACACATGCATGCATTTGTATTGGTGAGTGCTTAACTTTCAGTGCGTGTGTTGCTGTTGTTGGCGCCCAGATTAAACTATTCAATGAATTTCAATGTTAATGTGCGAATATTTGCCCCAACACATTGTACGTACATATGTACTTACATATGAAAGATTGTTTAATATGCGCTGTTATTATTTTAATTGTTTTTTTTTTTTTTTAATTTCCTTTGTTTTAAGTTTAGTATCTTCACTAACGTGTTTGTTGTTGCATGCTTGGCTGTGGCAAGCGTGGGTAGCCAAACGCACAATATTTGGAAATTTTTATTTTTTTTGGGTTTCCTTCCGTAATTGAGGAACAGTTTAATTGACAAATTATTCTGTCTGCAAGAGGTCATGCTAAATTATATTTAATTGCTAAATTTCACTATTTAATACATAACTGTGTTTTATAAAAAAAGATTTTGTTTCGAAACAAGGTTAACTCTAATTATTTGCAGCAATTAAGTAATAAGTTTCTACAAAAATATTTTTTTTTCAAGCAATAATTCGAATACTGTAGGTATATAAAGTTCGTATACGGACAGAAAGACTCGTCACTTAAGCTCTTGTACTAAAACTTGATGACAACCCTGCAGTCAAATCAACTAGCTATAAACTACTTTACGAATATTATAAGCCGTTAGCTGCAATAGTATTGAAACACTTTCCATAATTACTTTTTGGGATGGCCTTCAGCACCTTCAGAGAATTTTGTTTTATCTCTTCAATCAACTGAAAACGGCTTCCAAGGAGCGACAATTTTTGTTTGGAGAACAAGAAAAAATCACAGGGAGCCAAATCTGAATATGGTGGTTGATCGATGGAAATCAGTGCGTTTTTGGCTTTTCATCGTGACTCAATGCGATGGTGCATTATCATTGTGCAAAATCCACAAATTGTTCTTCCATAACTCCGGCCGTTTTTGAGGAATGTTCTCACGAAAACGCCTCAATACGGCCAAATAGAACCCCTTTCTGACCGTCTGTCCCTCCGGAATAAGCTCATGATGCACCAAACCACTAATATCGAAAAAACAACGAGTATCACTTTGATTTTTAAGTGGCTTTGGCGTATTTTTTTGATTTCAGCTCGTTTTTTCATTTCATTCCGATAATTTTTGTTTTGTTTGTATGTCTCATGCCCATGTCTCATCGGTAGTTTCAATGCTCTCCATAAATGTGGGAACAGAACTCACTCGTTCAAGCATTTCCAAAGAAACCTGTTTACGATACTCTTTCTAAAAACTATTCAGCTTTATCGGAACGCGTTTAATATCCAAAATATTCACCAAGATCATTCGATAGGAGTCGCTAGATATGTGAATGTTTCTAATATATACTAGCCTAAAGATTTTCAAGCACCATGCCCTTCACTTTTTAATATTTTCATTAGTTGAAGAGGTCGAAGTGCGAACGAGGCAATTCTTTGTCCCAAATTTGTATCGATTGTAAAAATCTCAACACACGTACGGTAGTTGATGAAACAATTACGTTTTTCATCAAAAACTCATACACTTTTTGGCATAAAAAATTTGTTATGAAGCTTCGGGAAGCGCGTTCACTTTTGACCCTTTCAATTAGTTTGGCTATAGTAATATCCCTCCATTAATATTTGGGTCAATTACATATTTTTGCTTTTAAACTTTGCATGCATCCTACGATATCACTGCATTTGCCTATAAATCTGTGACCTTTAACACATGCATCGACAATAAACTTTGAAAATTTTCAATTAAATTGCCACATCATTTCCATCCTTGTTATTATTCCACCACACTTCCTGCCTTTCCATAGTTTTGCCTGCACAGCTAGTTCGCCAACAACTTCCTGTTGAAACTAAATGAATGAACTGAATATTATTTAGAGAGTATGCCCACATTCGGCTTCCGCTCACCCGTTACACACCACAAGGAACGTCACAGCGCTAGCGCTGCGGCCGTCAAGCCATATTCATTCATTCATTTTGACATTTTGTGCCAACGAAATTCACTAATTGGACAATTCAATCGTACAAATTGAATTACAGATACTGTGCGCAGATACCCTCAAAAGCATCCCTGCCTGTCTGTGTGTATGAATATGAGAAATATTTCACACTTTAAATCATCAACCGCCTAGAATATATGTTTGGGGGGTAGGTACTGCGGGCGGTGGGTTGCTAGCGGACGTTGTTGGTATGTGCACACGAGCACACTAATTGAATTGAACATTTCACAAGAGACACACGCAGCAATTATTATTATTTTTAATATTATGAGTGACTTCTTCGCTCTTTCACCGGCCTTTTCCCTACATGATTGGCCTAGCTACTTTCTTAACGCAAATAACAGTGCTTACTTTCTTCGCAAAACAAAAATTTGCCGAAGGCAGACGAGCATGCAAATGAAGTCTGCCAACTTTTGGCGCGCCACGAAGGAGAGGGAGATTATATTGAAATCAGCTGCCACTTAGATTTGAGGCAGCACATTAAAGCAGAACTTTCTACAAACATAACACCCCAAAAACCAACGAAAACGCTGGAAAAATATAAAAATTAAATTAAATGCCTCAAGTGTGCATCGTCAACGGTGCCGCAGGCAGTGCATGGCACTTGGCAAGTCAGCTATGTTTGCTTATTGAAGCGGAAATGAGATAATCTGCATGCAGGCCAGACCGAACCGGGCATACTTTCACAGATTTCATATCCGCTTCCTGTACTCAATACACTTACGCCCATTAGGTGGGTGGCTGAGCGAATTGGCTGCCAGCCTTGAATGCAAGCTCGACGAAAAAAGGCGATCAAAATAAATCGTAAAAAGAATTTAATTGCAGCGAAATTAAATTATTCACTCTTCCCGAAATGAGATTGCTCTCAAAAAAATTGCGAAGTGGAAGTGCAACGTCGAAAAGAGGTCTCGTGAGGAAATCGTAGAAGGCTTGCAGTCACTACAACAAACATTTTTATTGAAAAGTTATTGGAAGTCTGTTCTTTTGGTATTTAGCTTTATTGAAAGTGTTATAAGGATCTCTCATATTCTCATATTTTATCATCTATACTCAAATTACTTAATTCCCAATAATTTCTTCTAAAATTTATGTAGAAAAGACTTACGTATTTTATGATAAAATTACCCGCGAATTTCAGCAATGATAGCGTCAAGAATGCGATGTGTTACGTTATAAGGAAAATAGTCTGTCAAACTTTCATAGAAATTCGAAATAAAGCCTTCCTCTCCGCTCGTTAATGACATCAGGTATCAATGTAAAATATTTTTCTGTTACTGGTACTCCAGAAATGTAACTAAACGAAATTGTTTCAATCATTATTTCTATAATTTTTGTCCAAGTGTATTCCTGATGTAGGTATGTATATTCTTTGAGAAAATAAAAGAAAATGTTTTCTGCTTAACTCAATGCCCAGACTTTTCTCGCTGGCTCTGTCAGCAGCATCATCACTGCGAGTACAATGAATCGAACGCGAGACGCCTTACCGTTGTTGTTGCAGTTGTTTTCGACGCTTTTGTTGGTTTACTCGAATTTCCAGACGGAACATACAATTAGTTAGACGGATGCGCGGGCAGATATGAGTAAACTTGTCTGCCATTCAAGTGGCCGGGAGGCGGTCTGCGAGTGCTAACAGCAAGGAGAGTTGAATGCAGCTAGTCAGTCAGTCAAGGAGGCAAGCATGCCTCCACCACCACCATCGCTACTGCGCTGCTCCATTACGTATTACACCGTTTTTATGTGCACTCGTGGATATTCGCGTATGTATGTTTGTAGCACTCGCATTGCAGTAATATGACTCAGTTTATTTGAGAAGCTCATTTGACGGCGCTTAGCAACAATGTTGATGCAATATGTATACAATTTGAGCTTAATTTGGAAGTTTAATTTGAGGTTTAAAAAAGAAAAAGAAAAAAAAAACAACAATAATAATATATTACAGTTCATAAAAATAAAATAAAGGGAGAAAGGGTAGAATGGATGGAATAAAAAATGGTAATCAATTAATTCAGTTAAGCGAAAAATACACTGAAATTCAGAAATAGTAACATTTTAGTACTTTCTTGCATTCGAAGAGTATATTCAAGTGTGAGTCTAAAGTTATTTAATTCATTAAAATACATTTTTCTGATAAAAGTACTTGAAGGCGGTTTTACTACTTTAAAAAGAAGACTAAAAACTCCCTTGTTTGATTTATATTATCCTACAAAGAGCACCTTTTTACAGTTTTTTGGCTTACTTCGAATGGTTCATGAATTTTTTCAACGAAATACTTCTATATAAAATATGTATATAAAAATTTTATTTGAAGAATGATATAGTAAAAAATTTCACAATTGGAACAAGTCTGGTCTTTTTCGGACCAGTTACTGTTCCAATCGCCTAGTTATTAACTAGCGGTATGATTGTTTGTCGAGTAAATTTTAAATACGAATTTTTATGATGAAAAGGTGATTATCTGCAAAACATAGCTTCCGATCAAACTCTCAATGAAGAATATATTTATATGAGTCGTTGGCATTAAGCTGTTCGTGTTAATGCACCTCCATACTGCATTTGTTTTTTTGCGACTTGATTGGTTGCCAAAAACTCGACTCATATATTTCCGCAACCACGGTATTTGCCTGATTTAGCTTTGTTTAAATGAGCTAAGCCTCCTCCTGCCGCATCATTATTCGTTCCCTAGCGCAACTCACCACATCTAAGACTAACATCACACTCAACATCTGAGAAGAGCATGCATGAAAACACAACACATACGGACACCAACATTTTTTCTTGTGCTCGTTTAAACAGTCCCTGGCGACTTATGGCTATTCAGGAACTAAAAGGCCGAATAGTAGAAGGTCTTGAAGGCTATCCCAGAAAAAGACCGATTGGACCCACTGCTTCGAGGCCTTGAAAAAGTTTTGACAAAAGTAGATTTTATCGCTCGGGGTTATTTTGAAATGGATAAAATGGATTTTGAAGGATGGATTGGCTTTTCTAAATAAATTCACCTCACCTTTTAATCACAGTAAACTTGCAGTTTCCTTAACCAATGTCATATTTTATTGCAAATTTATTTAAGAATTATCTGTAACTCTACAGTTTTCATCCAACAACGCCTTGACCTTGTCGGCAAACGCAAAAATAACGCGGCACCTGTCAAATTTATACCCACATATGTATACATATATGTATATTTTGCAACAGCGTAATTAGCTTCTCTATGGCAACGGACAATAATTCGTTAAGTGAAGAATGTATACATATATGTATGTATGTGTTTACACAAACAAGTGTTTGAAAATTTACACCTCACAAATGCCCTCCATTGCGCCCTGAACACCCTGTAGCCAGCCACGGCATACGATTTTCACTTGGCCAACAGCCAAACGGCATATCACCGAAGTGTGTACTTGTCGTGCAGTTTGAATACATAGTTGGCTGCCGTCGGCGGCGCGCTTGACAGTGATACCTTTGGCTTCTAAATAGCTGTCGATTGTTGTGTCTCACTTTTTGTTGTTGTGTCGAATTTGTCAAGCTGCCAAAAAGCTGAATAGAGCGCACTTGAAAGACGTGGAAAAAATCCCAAAAAACAACATAATAAATTAGCAAAAAAGAAACCACCCAAAGCGTCGAGCTAAAGGGATTTTCTAACAGAGGTACGTGTATACCCAGTTTATATACATATACTATTTATGTGGTTACGTGCATTAATGCCCGCACAGGCACTCCAAAGTACACGCTTTTGGCGCGTTCGCATTCCGCATGCCACGCATTCGAGTTGCATGATCGTGATCGTGTAGCGATATGCATTGATGTCCGTTGTGGCGCTCAACTTAAGGTGGCAATGGCCACTGACAGAGTTACGAACTTGCCTGAACGGTGGTGTGTCTGTGTGTGCTTGTACGTTTGAGGTGTGCTCACAATTTAATGCCTCAATTTGCAGCAATGTCGAAGTATTTCTGTGCTATTTTTTCAGCAAGCATGGTGGCTATAAGGTGCTCGTAAGTGTCTGCTTCACCTTGCTGCTGCGCACACATTGCTGTATTTAAATGCGCGTGTCGATCACATTTCTGCCGCACGTTCGCGCTCACTGTCTGGCAAGGCAGGGAAGACACTTACACACACATGCATGGGAATGGCGCGGTGCTGCTTTACGCCGGATTTACTGAAATTTATTGTTTCTTAAGTTTTCACGGCTAATGCCGTAGAGACGAAAGCTTTTTTCTAGTCTCATATTTTCTTTAAGTGCTTCTTGTTTCTAACACCGTTGTGGTTTGCTGTTGTTGCAACACTTTTGCTTTATCGTTTTGCTTCTCTCGCGCATGCTCGAAACGATGGCAATGAACTTCAATTTACCGATTGTGTTTTCTTTTAACTAATTGCTGGCCACCACTTTGCCATTTGCTGCTGCGTCACTCATTTAGCCGCTTGATTGCTTTTGCTACCCACTTTAGCCACAATTGATAGTTCACCTATGTATTTGTTGCTGTAGTAGCGCAGTTTGCGCTATTGTTATTGTCCGTCCGTTGTTTTATCTTTTATTTTAACGCTCCTCAGCGATGTTTTGTTTTAAATTTCTTCACTTATTGGCTTGTTTGCTTGGCGTGAAAGCTATAAGTGCTTCCATTTTAATTATTTGGCAAAGTCATGTCGTAGACGAAATAGCCTATTACCCGTTAACCGCGTGTTGCAGTTCATTGTGCTCGAGTGTCCAAATAGCGTTCGAGTAGCCCATACGAGCACCGCACGCTCGCAGTTAGTAGACTTTGTTACCCGACAGCAATTGCTTTGTGTTGGCTGGCTACTCATTAGCGGCTACTTCGTTTCGCTTCTTTCGCTTGGACTCATGGTGGAAATGAGTAATAAATTAGGCGCAATTTGTACGCTTCAACATGAAGTGGCACTTCAATTGGCAGCCAGCAATCGTTGTAGCATGTTGGCGTTAATGGCTTTCTATGTAGGTTGTAACAATTGTGTAGCCATGCAAATTTTAAATTGTTCAACTCAAATTGCTGTGCGTGCTGTGGGCTTAAAAAGAGGGTGCCGACAAAAAAACTGTAACAAAATTAATCACGTGAAGCTTTGCGATAGTTTTGGCGTCACACTAACCGATATCGGCAGGATTGCTCTGATGCAGCTTCTCTGAACTAAGAGAAGACGCCTCATGTACTTAAAAGAAAACTAAAAGTCAAAATCGACTACCAGTTGACATCGAAACTTAATGTTACTGAAAATGATAGTTGAAGAATGAGAGTTGCCACTCCAACCTTCAAGAGAAATTTGCTCAGATCGTTCACTCCAATGCCAGGCACGTTTTAATAATTTGAAAGTTTAATAAATAAGATCAACATTTCGATCAGAGCGAGATTTAAAGATGGATGCTCCTCCATCCACTCGTTTATGTCTTAACTCTGAAGCAACTTGATAAGCCCGAATGAAAAAAGTTAGACCTCTACTTTAACGAATGCAGAGACGTCAATCCTTCCGGTTAATTTTACAAAGTTATATATGAAGCTATCTCGATATAGTTAATCCTATATAATACAATTCCACCATATTTCATGGAATACATTATGTAGTGGTCCACCAGAGCTTTGATCTTTCATCGAAGAATCTGAACCTGTAAAAGTAGTTTCGAAAGTTGTTAAACACTTCTTGGAGTAATGATTTAAGATTAATCAGCCAAATTTTCTCACGTAAGAGAGATTAATCTCTATTGAGTACTCTTATTTCATGTAGAGCTAGAGTATAAGTATCTACAGAGGAGTTGAAGAACGTATTCTTAATTACACCGCATATTTTCTATAAATTCTGGTCAATTTCGGAGCACTCTCAGATACATCTTTAGTACTTTTCCATACCTTGAAGCACTCACCATTTTTACAGCCCAATTGGGTGTCCTTACATTTCTATTGTTGGAAGTGAAGCAGTCATTGATTGCTTCTCTCTTCTCGACATCCAATCACATTGTCCTTTACATTCAATCAGGCTATGGACGGTCTTGCAACATCATTATCATTGCTGACAGCATCGGCAATCGAAGGAAGACAGCAACAAGAAAAACAAGCGACACCAACCACTGACATCAATGACAAGTGTAGAGACAAATTATTCAGCAATAATATGAAATGTGTTTCGCTCGCACAGAACTTACCACGCAACACGGCACGTTGCAAGCACTGGCGCTTTACTGCCTGGTCATCGTGATGCTGCCGTTGTTATCTAGGGAGTGTGTGTACGACGCAGCACAGCAATTGTGCACCACAAAGAGTAAACAACATTTGCAACAACAGCGACTATAATCAACACAATGCATCAGCAACAACAGCAACAACAGCAAAAATAGTACATTAATACTTGAAATAGTTCCTGGTAGTGGAAGAAGCAGCTGTAATGGCAAAAGTGTCGGCAGCACGTGGCCGAGCAACGCTGGAATAACGGCGCTGAATCGAATTACAATTAGTATCGGGAGTTACGACAGCGCGTATTCGGTTGATATGGTTCCCTGTAGAACCAAAGTTGTTGATAGATATATTGCTTGCTTGAATTTGGGCAGTCAAACTTTACATAGGCTCCTTAGAATTCTATATTCGCACTTTTTACTTGAGGCTGAAAATGTTGCTGGCATAATTTAAATATGTAATATGTAGAAACTTTTTGAAAAATCTAGGATTTTCATAACAAGTTTAAATGACTTGACTCGAGGAGCTTTTAAACAAAAAGTTTTTAACAAAAATGCCATTTGCCGTGAAGTTTGTAACACACAGAAGAAAATGCCGGCCCTTGGAAAAATATATATAAATGATCAGCGAATTGATTAAGACATTTTCGTCCTCTCTCAATTCTCAGTTTTTGAGCTATCGTTCCGAAATTTTGCACACATCACTTTCTATCCAAGACGAGACTCATTTGTCGGAACTGCTGATAACGGACTACTATATCATATATCAGTCATACCACCTGAACGAACACAATCAAGTCCTTGTTCGAAAACTTTTTATATGTGAAGGGTATTACGAGTATAGCATCGGTACTCCCACTGCTATTTTCAATAGTTTTTATACCAGAGCAGTTTTCATCATATATGTATGTATATAAGGTATAATTAGGTTACACTATTTTGAAATTTCACTCCAATGTACCTACAGGGTTTGAGATTTTTAATTGCATTTGCATTTTATTGGTTTATTTTTGAGCGAATGTGCAACCGTGACCCATTTTCGGTGATTAATGTGTACATATACCAAAGCACGATTTCATTTTGTTGCCATAATCATACATACCACTGTATAATTTCACCGTTTCCGCGCACATAATTCTTAATTTATTTCTGAGCGGGTTAATTTGCCAAACTCCGATGGCGCCGCGGCTGAGCAGGTGCTTGAGCGTTTCGCATTTTGAGAAAGACTCCATTTACTGTGCGGTTGTGCTATAAGTTCGCGTGTGTAGCATGCACCAGTCGCAACTGTAGCAAGTTTAGGCGCCTAATTTTTAGCAAATTAATTTCCATTTGCATGCAGAGCAATGAATTCAGTCTGGAGCTGTCAACATCTGAAGTTTATTTTATTTTTAAGGTTGATGATTTCCTATTGCTTGAGCTTATAATAAATTCGAATTTGTCTGCAAGATATGATTGCCGCACTTGCAACTTAGTTCAGCTGCCACATTTGATTAGCAGCGAGAAAAATATTTATAGTTGTTGGTTTCAGTTTTGTTGCAACGTCCAACAATAATTGCTTGCAATTTCGCTAGTTCTTCAATTATAGTTGAGCTGCGGCAGCAGCAGTGCGGTTTGCGCGTGTTGCATGATGCTGCATGCAGCAACTTTACAGCAGTCGGCTCTTATACCGCGAAGAAATTATTAATAATGCAATTTGCTCTACACCAACGTTTTACTTCGAATTGTAATTGCGTGAAACGTTGTTGTTTTTGCTTATCCACATCCTCGCTAGCACGGCCGCAATTTCAGCGCCAACCGCAATCGATAATATCGATTCTGCTCATAGCTGCCGTTCGGCGTTGGTTTGGGAATTGAAATTTCAACTTGAAATTAAGCTATCGACACAGTAGCAGCGTGCGGAAGCTGTGGCAACATCGCTATCGCTTCGTGCAGCAAATTGCAAACGCAGCCGTCTTACACACCCACCCGCCCACTTGCTGATTTGGCAATTGTTCTGCGCGCTGCCTTGCTGCCGCGTGCTGCTGTCGCTTGTAATGCGATCCCCAGCGATGTGGCACTAATGATAGCAATATCGGAAGTTGTTCGTTTGTTGCTTTACAGTATTACTGGGAATTATTATTATTGTTGATTATACATTGCATTATTTCTGGGCTGCCGTTGATGCTGCCGATGCCCTTAAGACAAGAAATACGATGGCAAACTTATCCGCTACGCGAATTCGTTTGAGTGCTGGCGGCATGTGTTCGTTCTGCCATTGAGGCTTAAGTTGGTATTGATGAGGATTTGGCGAATAGTATTAATGTATTTCAAGCGTTTTGAGTAGTTGAAAAGTTTCTAGCACTTTTTGCAAGTTAGAAAGTTTTCGCGAATTACATAGAAGAACATTAAAAGTTGAGCTGTGAAAATAATTTTATATTTTGTTGAAGGTCATAGCTATGTGAGTGGCTTTGACTAGTGATAAAGTAATTCTTGTAAACTATAGGGCTTATTACATGGAACCATTATTAGGTTTCAGAGTTGTTTCAGTTTGAGTTCCTATCTTCGTCTTTTCAGATGATCTTCAATGTTCCGGAAGTTGTACACATTAAGTTTCACTTAGCTTACTACCTCTTCACACCATCTATGTACCAAGAAAAGTCATATGTCATTTAGATCAGAAATATAGAAAGCTCATACTGCCATTCGATAGAGGTTCTGGTGGCAGCACACGCCTGTAGAATGGAGCTGACAGATCGTGACTACGAGAAATGTCAAGAGCAAAGTATCGCATTGATAAGGCTGCGCTTGAAGCATTTGGCAGCACCACGGTACGAGACACTGGAAGAGGTATCGATTGTGAGTTCACAGAGTCTGTTTAAATTCGAGTCAAGCGCAGGCATTCTAAGGGATGACTACTCCATATAGACTTCGTTAACTCGATTTGGTATCCCAAAGGACGAAAACTAGTCTATGAATGGTTCGTTGGCCTAACACACTGACCTAGCCTAGCCCATATGGTACTCTTTCAGTATTTTGGTGTTTCAATGACACCATATCTGCAGCATTTCACTATGTTCTTAATGACTTATTCCAAAACAACTGTCTCCATTACCGTTCGTACCATTTCGAATTTATAGGATCTTCTTATGAAACTTTTATCTATTTAACCCTGTTTCTAATTTGTATCTATAAATATATATTTATATAATATTCTACATATATTAAAGACAATACGAGTAACAAGTTGCTCTCCTTCCCCGGCACCATTCATGAGGAAATTAGATTTCTAGACCATATTCGGAGGGTATATTTATAAAAGAAGCAGGTGGTTTTCGGAAATATATTATGTATGACATTACTCTCTTAGGGAAGATAGCAAGACCATTATATAGTGAGCACTGACGATTATTATTACCCAAAGGTTTCCCGCACGGCAATCTTCATTAAAAGAAATTCGATAACGTCTAGAAGATAATGTCATAAGGGGTATACACGATGCTATATCATAAACATTACCGCATTCTCCTCATTCATAAACGTCTTCTCAGTGTGTTTGGAAATGGAGAAAGGGTGTCATATCCAAAGCAAGGCATTTCAAATATTCATTGTCTGCGTTATTGCAAGCAGCTGCGTCTACCGCAAGCACAAGGTACTTTGTATGTTTAATGTGGTTGCATCTAAACATAAATACACACATACATATGCACATACGTACTACACATTTACACTCAAGTGCTTTTATATACTACTCGCTGCGATTTTTCGAGCGGGTTGCAATTTTTTCGCCACTTTGTCTGCATCTTACCAACAAGCTGTCTGCGGCAGCGTCTAGTTGCCACCGAGGCGTTCGCCAGACATTTCGCTGGTCCTCTTTATCACCGCCATTTGTTGCCGTCGCTATCTCCTTGCTAGCTCGTTGATGTTGGCAATAGAAAGTAGCGTCGTACCATCTTCTTTCTAGCTGTGCGCCACTTCATTGAAACAATGTGGCATTGCGAATGTCGACTGCACACGCCGCATATGCAACGCCTTTGTTGCATCATCGTCACATAGTGTTTTCATTGCCACGTTCTATTCTAATTTATTTTGTATTCTATGTTTTTTCTTCCGACCGCACTGGCGGACTGCTTCTCCTTCTTCTGTTGCTCTGACTTAGATAATGTGGTGGCAGCATTTGCACATGGCAGTTGCCACTTGCACAGTCTGCTGTGCAGCTCGTCTTGCGATTGCAAGAGGCAGCTAGCTGTAGATGCAATCGTCTGAAGAAACATCTTTTCATTTGGTGCTTTTGCTTCAGTCTGTGCAACAATCGATTGCTTCCAAATGACATTTCTGTATGACTTTATTGAAAATTCCTCCGAGTTATGTGTGTGCGATTTTCAGATGGTAGCATCTGAGTAATTTCATGTCTGCTTCCGTTCAATGCACTCGGTCCATGTGTAGCAGTTGCTTAAGTTGGCACAATGGCGCAAATTAGAATATGATTCGTTTCGAGTCTTTTTGTGTAGGGATACTCAACTCGAAGTGGCAAGAACAGGTTTGGGAAGTCTCAGTGTATAAATAATAAAATTAAGCAAATTAAATTAAATTAAAATAAATTAAATTAAATAAAATAGATAATGACAACTTTTGCATTGACTCTTAAATTAGTTATAAGACAAGTTACACAAAATAAATTATCCCAGCGTTGCCACTAGGCTGAAGTAAGTTGTCTTCACTTTATTAAGAGTTGTCAATATCGAAGATTTATTACATGCAATTCGAAATCTTCATTTCTTGTCGAACTTTTGTTGAAGAATGCCGCAATTTACAGTCTACTAATCACGAACCCATGCGCGCACAACTCAACGTCGCAAGAGTTCTTATAAAAGAAAATGAAATGAAAATGAAATAAAGATCGGAAATCAAAAAGCAGTAATCAATAGTAGGCAAGCCTTCTGGCAATATGTAAAAAAGCGAATTGTGGGAAAGCCGTAAGAAGTCACTCCTGCAAATGAGATGCAGCCCGTCACAAAGCCACAAAGGTCAAATGAAGTTACGCTTGTGTGCGTTTTGTGCAACACCAAGAATACTGATGTGAAATATAGCAAAGCAGCAGAAGAAAGGAAGTAGACGTGAAACAATTTGAGAATTTGCGATAAGCGATTATAAATAGCAACGTTAAAAAAGTTGCTTTGAAGTTTCTGGTAGATTTCAACAACGTAGCGAAATTGATAGACACTCTCAAAGCTCGCTTTCAAAAAAGAAAATCCAAAAACATAAGGTCGAAATATTGAAAAAGACTATATATTATTTAAGTTCTTTATTTATTCACTCCATTGCAATATTTCATTCTTTCACAATTTTCTTCCATACACATTGAGATTTTATTCTATACAATGTGCTATATATCTAGTAACTCACTAACCTAATTGGCTGATTATTTTTCTAATTTTATTCCTTTCTTTTTCTCATTACAGGTAAATTTTCACGATAAAATCATTTGAAACATTTGCACACTTGAGTTATTTGTAAATGTAATTTAACGCCTGGTTAGGCGGCATCTGAAACCGTTTCACAAGTTCAAATAGACGGAACAGCTGAGCTATGAGTGAGCAAGAGACAGAGCTAAGTAATTGCTGAAAAGGCGAGTATTTCTGATTCTCAAACGAGCCAGTTGTGCGTGTGTGCGCACGTTGCTCGTATATATATATATATATATGTATGTATGAGTAAGAATGATTGAGTGAGTAAACTCAACTGTAAAATTAGCATTCTAAATGCATGCATAAATGGAAATGTGGTAACGTCAGCATGTTAATTAAAGTGAGAGAAAAGTCATCAAACTATTCATTCGTTGCTAAGTTAGAACAACTGGTGCTTTTCATATGGGCAAGGAAAGCACACACATAAATTTAAATATTCAAAGGTTAGTGGTAGAATGATCTCACGCAGTTTAAATTTCTTAAATCTCATGTAGCACAGCTTCAAGCATCGCTTGATTTCCATGCAGCCAATTAATGCGCTGTGCAGTGACTCACTATAAAGATGTAATTATAGGTCTGAGAATTTAAATAAAGATACTTAAATTTTTCATAATAAAAATTAACTAATTTTAGTCTTTAGTTTGGAGTTTTAGCTGCTCATTTGTCTATGTCGAACCGGTACAAGGTACAACAAAATCAAGTCCTTGAATGAAAAGCTGTTTTTCTTTACTAAATTTGGCTTGCATTATTTTTCTAAGCAACAAAGCAACAACCGATGAAAGCATTTACGATTTCTTCTTCTTTTTTTTCAAACAGCAATTTGCCGGCAATCTCTTTCTTTAAAAACCTTCAAATGTAAAGCCTCTTAGGTTTTTATCAAAGGCAGTGAAATGATACCTTGATCTCGAAGTGGATCTAGCATCAATTCCTCTATAAATCTGCAATGGATTCCAGGACATAGTGATATTCCTGGTAACTGTGAATTATTAGAGTTCAAAATAATCACAAACACAATGACAGGTCACCGTCTTGTAAGTAAACTGGGGATACCATACAATGACTATTTTAGAGGCTGCTAAGAGGTAGAGGCAGAACAGACTATAGAAATGCTTCTATGCGAATGCAAGGCTTTGAATAGAAAGGATAGCAAATATCGATCCATAGTTTCTTGACGATGTCTCGGAAGTTGCACATATAAAATTTTTTGTGTTAATGAACTACATCATAAGCGTAGTGTAGTACAGAGAGGTCATAATAGAGTGAGGGTATTTTAGTTCCGATGGTTTGCAAATGGGTCTTCTAAAGAGCTCTGTGCATGGTCAGACATCCACTTTTCTAATATGCTGCAATTGGCGTTACATTAGACGATTCAGGATACAAATCACTTCTGCAACGCTTCGTTAACTCAGTCATAAACTCAACTGTCCCTTCATCGATACCAAACGAAGCAAAACGGCAACAAACAAAATTTTTAGTATTAAAATAGGTATGGAAGATCCCAAACAAAGTTTCAATATTATATAAGCTTTTACTTTTATTTGCTACCCAAAACCAAGTAGTATACCATAACCGAAATTTACTAGAGACACGTTCATAAGTTCTTGACGCTACTTCGTATTTAGTTTAAAGGTTATGCTAGTCTAAGACATTGATTAAATGCAAACGCAAACATTGTTTAATTGGTAGAATAGCAAAACAAACATTTCCTGTCCCCAATCCACTAAAGTGTCGAGGCATGTGGGTCGAGCTCAGCACGTGTTTAAACAACTCGAACTTCGAAACTGCGTTTTTCAAATTGACGGCGATTATGCTGGGGGACTAGAGCACGTACCCATTTAAACTTTTAACTGTAGTCTGACAGTATTTTTAACTACCAAATTTCGTATAACTTTTTTTTGTTTTTTATATTAATGACGGTTAGAATTTCTTTTGTGGGACCGCATAAGCAACTAATCTTTATTCTATAGGGTTCCACTAGTTAACCAGCAACAACAATACACTAAGAATTGGACCCATCTCTGAGAACACGATGATGTTAAGACAGCTGCTGCTTATCAATGATACTCTTGAGCGCCTTTCAAAACTGAAGCGGCAACAAGTTCGTTGGAGCTTCAAACACTACAGCCAAAGCTGCAATTATCTCTTTATTAAACCAACGCTTACTACAGCCAGCTATCTGCTTCAGCTATTTTTGCTGCTAACTATTTTTCCGCACTTCTTTTTCTATTATTACTTAAAATTATAAAAGCGAGCTCTGCTTGATTATGAGCTTGTATGGATGTGTGTGCCTGAGTGTGCGCTTTGTTGATGAACTGTGAAAATTATTATCGCCTCGTTTTCATGGCAGGCGAAGAAGAAGGAGCAGCAGCAAGAAGCCACATAATTTAATGCTCAAAACATGTTGGGAATTTATGTGCGCGTCTATTTTTTTCCGCTCTTTTTGCCAACTTCACAGCTGTGGAATTTCTATTTATTACTTGAATGTCGTCTGGCGATCCCGTCAACCGAGTGTTCGTGTGTGCGCTTGTTCGTTTGTGCAGCAGTCATTAGTCGCCTGGTCCACTTATCGCTTGTTGTTCGCAGCTTCGCTTGTCTTGACATTCATGTCATTGTGTTGTTGCTATTCATTTTCTTGTCGTTATGCAATTAAAATCAGCAAGTTTACTTGAAGTTCATCAGTGTTGTCATCAGCAGCAGTAACGACACGACGGCAATGCGCAGAATTCCAACAATTATTATGCATAGAAGCATTGAGAGCACATAGCATAAATATCTGCCGCTACAACTCAATTCACACCAGGCACAGAGCCGCGCATCCAACAGGCATTGGCGCGTGAAGGCGTCGGTCGGTGGCACCGCATTCATAACCAACTGTGACATCCCAATTTCACACAGATGCATATTTTATTTTTTATCACAACGAAATGCACATAAAAAGCGAATTATATGCTTTCACAATTAAAGGCAATGGCAGTGTAGGAAAAATAGAAGAATTTAGATAGTTATAAAAGCAATTAAGAATAATTATGAATGTATATGTATGTCTATATTTTTTGGTGAACACTGTATTCATGTGCAATGAGTGTGTGACTCTTCTGTTAGAACTTAGTTAAAATTCTGGTCGAGGAAAACCAAAAAATATTTGGAAATAGAGCCGAAGATCTGAGGAAGACAAGATCGTTTCAAAACTAACCTTATCAATGGATGCTCTTGTACCGACTGGTTTCTTGTTTATGTATTTATGAACTGGCTCCTAAAACATCCCGGGTATACATTTCAGATCTTATAACTAATTCTACCCGAGTCACGGTATATTAAAGGAATGATCTGAAATTTTACACACGTCCTTTCCTCTCTCTCTCTGTTGTTATTGTAACGGTTATCTAGTTTCCGTTCGGATTATAAGATTCAGGTAAGTTGTCATCGAGATTATCCAACCGTAGGCCCAGTAAACGTGCTGTTTCGACGGGGTCGGACGATAGGGAGATGGTTGTCAGATGTGTAGTGTTAGCTGGATATGCAAAGAGGGGGTTTGTGTCATGCCGGGACCAGTTCATGTACAATTTCCAGAACAGACGGTTCTACATTAGCGAAATTGACCTCGATTTGTTTCGTCCAAGGGCTATACTTTCGGAGATCAAAACTCGTTTGGATCGGAAAGGTATAACTAAACGATCCAACCCATGTTAATGTGGAACATTTTATATTTTTAAAAGTATTATAACTTCAGTTGCACCGAATATTCTTGTTTTCCTTCAAGATCATTATGTTGAACTTGGTGCTGGAAATTCGAGAAGAACATTGAAGACGGAGTGATTTCTTTCATTGCCGAAGTTTATTCTTTAATCATTTCTTCTTTCACACCCACCATATTGTTGCATACTCAGACACTCTCGACAGCTTTGTTGGCTGTCGCTTGCTTTAAGTCTCATCTTCACTGCTGCGGTTTTCCTCTTACTGCTTGTTATTTCAATTGTCGGTAGTTATGTGTATGAAGATTATACTTTTTTTTTATTTTCTCATTCCATTTTTACATTTTCAATTCAGCGCGCTCAACACACAATTATTTAATGAAAACTCACAAGCACTTTCTTATCTGGCCGTACTTAACGAAGAAATTCTGGTCCAAGTCCACAATGCTGCCATTACTACTTGTGGCTTCCTACTCAAATCGCCTTCAATTTCAATTCCTTTCGGCACATTACAAGCGCACACACACATACATACATACATATAATTATGTGCTTATGTATGTAATCATTCCTGCCAACACGAGCATAACGGCGAAGTATGCTCAAATAAGAATGGGGCACTTATGCGCCATCATTGCTGGCTGTTGCTGACCAACTGTTGAACCGAGGCGCTGTTGAACGCGCTGTGTTGTTGTGAGCTGTCCATCGTACGGGTCGCCACTACCGCTTCAGCTCTCCATCTTATTGCAATATTTTGCTTTCTATTATTGCACTACTTAATGCATACCAATGAGATTGTTGTTGTATTTTTATTTATTTCTTCTGCAATGCGCTTGTATTGTAATTGTCAAGACGCTCTAAGGGCATCCCGAGTTGCCCTCTTGTCTATGCTTTCGTCCAATAGCTGCTCATCCTGTACTAGAGCTCGGCATATGAACTACTTGTAGCACTCTGTGTGCCTGTGTGTGTGTGTGTGCTTGATGGTGCGCTCTTCTTAATGCATTTCTCCGTTATTCGTGCAGTGGAGCGTGGAGCGTGGCTGGTCTGCATGCTGCATCTCGTTTGTCACATTCTTTTCAGGCCCCTCGCCACATGCTGCACTCCGCCGACTTTCACCATTTTCTTATACAATTTATTACGGTTCCCAGTTTTGCTTTTAATCTACTGGCGCAACTAAGATTTCTAGTATTCTATTTGTTGTGCTTGCTTTCATTATTATTTTTTATTGCAAAAACCACAATGGCGTTAATTTTACTCTGCTGCTGCTGTTGCTGCTGCACTCTCTCAGCGTGTATTGTCTATTCCATTACCGACTGCATTTCCTCTGTTTCGTCCACTTCTTTTGAATTTCATTTTATATTGTCCATATGTCCATATGTATATATGTTTGTTGTTTTTTTTGTATTTTTTAATTTTCTTGCAAATCTTTAATTTATTTTTCATTACTTGCTTGCCTTTCTTCTGCAACAATTGCAGATCGGCACATGCAGCAGTGTTGTTTTTCTTGTTTTAAGCCCGCTCTTCTTAAGCCCTCTGCTATTATTTTATTTTATTTTTTGCCCCACCAGTCTTCCGTTTCTTTTTCAATTAAAACACGGAACTGCCAATTAATTTTACTTCAATTGTTTTCCAATGTTGTTTCTTCTTCTTTTTTCCGCTTGTGTATGTGTGCATGTGAGTGTCGTGTATTAACTATTTAAACAATTTCTATGTTCTTTCCGTGCTTTATATGTATTCTGCGGCGAATTAATTTCTTCGTCTTTAGAAAATTAAACGATTCCCTGTTCAGTTTGTCTTTGTGTAATTAAAGTTTTACAACACACAAGTTGTGCTCAGAGGGTTCCCGCAACAATTTATATGCGGTATGTAAGCGAATAGCGGATTACTTCTTCGCTTGAGGATTTCTTTTTAAATATTTCAGTTTCATATTTTTTATCGCGTAGTAAAAGTTCATAGTTTGCGATTTTCTCTGCAAACAGTGAAATAAATTCCAAGCTGATGGAAACCATATGGCTGCTGTTGTACTATACTATATATTATTGCGGACCATAAAAATGCGAAAATAACAATAATTTCATCACGTGGTATAGTTTTCTTTACACATTTTTCTGAAAGTTTGGAACCAGATTGTCTGAACAGTCTTATTCTTTTATGTAGTATATATTTTTTTCTTTTTACGATAGAGGAAGCATCG